>NC_074688.1:31158789-31458789 GCF_029448725.1 Salvelinus fontinalis
TCCTGACCTGTTTTCCTTTGTTATGTATTTGTTTTAGTTGGTCAGGGCGTGAGTTGGGTGGGTTGGTCTAGGTTTCTATTTCTATGTTGGGTTTTTGTGTTCGGCCTGGTATGATTCTCAATCAGAGACAGGTGTGTATCGTTTGTCTCTGATTGGGAGTCATACTAAGGCAGCCAGGGTTTCACTGGTGTTTTGTGGGTGTTTGTTTCCTGTGTTAGCGTTTGGGCCACACAGGACTGTTGCAGGTTAGTCACGTTTGTTGTTTTGTTAATTTGTAGTGTTTGTTGGTTTGCCATTAAAATCATGAATACCTCCTACTCCGCATCTTGGTCCGATCCATGCTCCTCCTCTTCTAAGGAGGAGAACGACTACGACAACCTTTACAGGAATGTTGTAGTTTTTGGTTGTATGTTGGTTGTTGAATGGTTGCTATGTGGTAGATCTGGTTGTATGTGGTAGTCAGGCAGGGTGTGTGTGTATAAGGCCTGGTGTGACTCTGATCACTGCTCTGCTATTTTCCTGTCTCATTAGAATATATTAATTGGGCCATCTGTAAGCCATTTATCTCTTCCAAAAGGCCGTTACAACAGATCTCCCCTCCCTCGAACCCAACCCACTTGATTGTGTCTCAGACAGCATACGGTCTCTCTCGCTTTTTTAAATATATCACTTTTAGTTGAAAACGGTTAAGAATTTACAACAAAATAATTCAATCAACAACCAGACTCATTCACAATCATGGGAAGAGATTCAGCCCCTTGTGACCTGATAAGGACCATGGACAGTGACAAAAAAACACAAACACACGTACGTGCACGCACGCACACACACACACACACGCGCACACACATGCGCACACACACACACACACACACACACACACACACACACACACACCTGAACAGGTGCTAACACACACAGGCCCACTCACTGTATGCGAGCAAAACACCAAACTCTACCACAGGGGTTCCCAAACTTTTTCACTCGGGGCCCCACTTCCAGCATTGGGTAACATCCCATGCACCCAGTCGGTGGGCTCGCACACGCCATGTCTACTTCTATGGCCACAAGCACTGTTCATGACACAAACTGTTCACACCCCTCGTGTTGGTGGAGAGAATTTTGCAGATTTAAGAATTATTCCCTGCAATTTTTCACATTTTGTCATGGGATTCAAAGAACATTTTGCAGTTTTAAATCTCATTTTCTTTTAATTCTATACATTTTGCAATCTTTAATGTGTATTCATGTGACAACATTTTTTACGACCCCTCCCACACTCTGGGAACCACTGCTCTACCACACTCTGGGAACCACTGCTCTACCACACTCTGGGAACCACTGCTCTACCACACTCTGGGAACCACTGCTCTACCACACTCTGGGAACCACTGCTCTACCACAGTCTGGGAACCACTGCTCTACCACACTTTGGGAACCACTGCTCTACCACACTCTGGGAACCACTGCTCTACCACACTCTGGGAACCACTGCTCTACCACACTCTGGGAACCACTGCTCTACCACACTCAGGGAACCACTGCTCTACCACACTCTGGGAACGAAACACTATCTACAGTAATGCCCCTAAAACTCCCTCTAAATAATGAAACCAATTATTGCATTCATATAGAGAATAATGCCTCCTCTGAAATAATCTTCTTATCTGGCGCTGCCGCAATGTGTGTATGTTTGGGTGTGCGTGTGTGCGTGTGTACGTGTGTGCGTGTGTATCTGCCCATCATCATAAACTGCTGCCTGATATCGCCAAAGCAGGGGTCTGGCACATCTGCAAGCACCTGATATTATTTAGACACTTGCGAGTGTTGTCAGCATAATGCATCATGATCATGATTGACTTGTTCTTGAGGATCCCAGCAGTAAGGCCTTCTTAAAGGATTACCCCTGGTCTTGGACCACTGCCTATGGTACAGTAGACCTCCACACACACACACACACACACACACACACACACACACACACACACACACACACACACACACACACACACACACACACACACACACACACACACACACACACACACAGTTCATCTCCACCAGACGTCTCTTCTTTATGTTTACCGCCTTTTTACAGCCTCTTTGTTTCCTCTCTTGTCTCCATTCTTCATTCAAATCCCTTTTCTCTTCAGACCAGCCATTGGCAAGCAGCCATTTGCAAGAAAGAGAGAGGGAGAAAGCAAGAAAGTGTGAGAGAGAGATACAGAGAACGAGAGGGGAAGAGAAAGCGTGAACCAGAAAGGGGGGTAGACAGAGAAAGTGTGAGGAAGTGATAGAGCAGGAAAAGAGAGAGAGCGAAAGAAAGGGATACCAAGAGAGGCGTATTCACACCCGTGAGGACAGTTGGCGCCCAACTTGAGGTCATCTTCCCGACAGTGGCAACAGAGCTCAAGGTTTATCTGCATCCGTTTCACACGTAAGGAGAGGCTGAAAGGTGGCATTCGGTATCCCGCTGTAACCTCTCCACATTCTATGTAAGATGCGGGAGCCACGGCAGATGGCTTCTGTGAGAGTTTGGAGGCTGGGGCGCTAGCTGAGGACTGGCGCTCTCAGAGTCTACACGGGAAGACAGCTGACATTAGAGCGGGCAACGGTACAAGCGAGCCCAGCCTTTGCTAAGTTTCTGCCACTTTGACCAACCACAAGTCTGCTTGAAAGACCCACTAACCTAGCTAAGCTGCTAACGTTAGCCAACAAGCTAGTCCCGGATGCATCTCCATCTTGTCGTTTGTCATTATCTGACTGGCCGGTGTTGCCCAGAGTTTGTTCACCAGGGAAGCCATCTCCTGCCCCTCAGCCCCCATCTGATAATGGAGTCGAAGGAGCACAGCAAGAGGAGCATGGCAATCAACGATGGTCGCATATCATGAGGCGTGAAAGCCGAAGACAGTGGCCTCCGGCAAAGTAGTCTACACTCTCAACGAGAGGCCAGAGGGGATACAAACAACTAATAGTCTCACCGCCCTGGAGCCTGATCGTCCTGCAACTTCGATGCTTGGGGTACCTGTGTCTGCTGTGCCTACTCCTACTCCTTCCCCTACGATTTCAAAGTCGACGTCGGCAACCTTTCGTCCCTGCTCTCGATCGAAAGGGTTTCTCCATCTGTCGGAGGCCTGCACCATGTTGTGAAGCGTGGGAGTGGGTGGATTTCCTCGTCCTTCTCGCCAGCCGTGATTTTGGGCAGCTCCATGGTAAGAAATGTGACTGTTTCTGGTGCAAAAACAATTTCCTATCCTGGAGCTCGATTAAAAAACATCACTAAACTGCTCCCGAATATACTACGCCAGGACATGGACATCGATTCTATCGTAGTCCATGTGGGTTTTAATGACATTATGAAGGGCAGCTCTGAACAGTTGAAACTGGATTTCGAAGAGCTGATTGACTCTCTGCTAGACACTAACAAAAGACCCATCATATCTGGCCCTGTGTCCTCTCTGAATCGTGGCATTGAACGCTTTAGCAGGATTCTTTCTCTCCACAACTGGCTCCACAAATGTGATTATTGCAGCTCAATGGGTGTAACTTTTGTTGACAATTTCGATACCTTTGGGAAACAACACGTTTTATAAGGACGATGGAATCCACCTAAAATAATTGGGGTTCGTGGATCCTTTAACAGCATTATAAGGTTGTGTTGAAACAATGATTTATCACTGACCCAAGCCCATCTCAGTTAATCCCTACTATTGTGTCGCTGAGTCATCATAATGCTTTAGCAAATGTACATTATACCAGGGGCATTGGAAGACACAATGTAAGTAATCTAATTTATGTCCCTCTAACTGCTCTGAATGCCTCTGCTGATCCTACAGCTATTGTATGCAGCATTATGAACCAGATCTATGCTGTTAGCACTGAGGCGGTGTGCCCTAGTAGGAGGTCCACTGTGTGCAGCTCACCCTGCACTAACATAAATAACATGAGAATATCTAGTTCGGCTAAGCTTCCCAGTAAATCAATGAAAACAAGCAAGCACTTAGAAATGTGCTCAAAATTGCCCACGTTAACATATGTAGCTTAAGAAACAAGGTTCATTAAATTAATATCTTGCTAGTAACAGATGACATTCATATTCGGATCTCTGAAACTAACTTAGACAATACATTTAATGATACAGTGGTAGCAATACAAGGTTATAACATTTACAGAAAATACAGAAATGCCAGTGGTGGAGGTGTTTCTATTTATATTCCGAACCACATTCCTGTAAAGATTAGAGAGGATCTCATGTTAAATACGGTTGAAGTAATATGGCTACAGGTTCATCTGCCTCACCTAAAGCCCATGGTTGCTATAGACCACCAAGTGCTAACAGTCAGTATCTGGATAACATGTGTGAAATGCTAGATAATGCATGTGATATCAACAGAGAGGTATATTTTCTGGGTGATTTAAATATTGACTGGCTTCCATCAAGCTAACCACTCAAGAAAAAGCTTCAAATTGTAACTAGTGCCTGCAACCTGATTCAGGTTATCAGTCAACCTACCAGGGTAGTTACAAACAGCACAGGAATGAAATCATCAACATGTATTGATCACATCATTACTAATGCTGCAGATATGCGCTTGAAAGCAGTATCCAGATCCATTGGATGTAGTGATCACAATATAGTAGCCATATCTAGGAAAACCAAAGTTCCAAAGGCTGGGCCTAATATAATGTATAGGAGGTCATACAATAAGTTTTGTAGTGATTCTTATGTTGTTGATGTAAAGAATATTTGTTGGTCCATGGTGTGTAATGAGGAGCAAACAGACTTGACTCATTTATGAAATTGCTTATCCCAGTTAAGCATACACCCATTAGGAAAATGACTGTAAAAACTGTTAAATCCCTGTGGAGTTTGAGGAATTTAAAAATTGTATGGTTGAGAGGGATGAGGCAAAAGGAATGGCAACTAAGTTTGGCCGCACAACCAATTGGCAAACATACTGCAAATTGAGATAAAAACTGAATAAAAGGAAGAAGAAACTACACTATGAAACAAAGGTAAATTACAAATATTGATAGTAAAAAGCTTCAGAGCACCTTCAATGACATTTTGGGGGAAAAAAGCTAACTCAGCTCCATCATTCATTGAATCAGATGGCTCATTCACTATAAAACTAACTGATAATGCCAACTACTTTAATTATTTTTTAATTGTCAAGATTACCAAACAAACGCTGATACTACACATCCAAGTATATCTGACCAAATTATAAAAGACAAGAATTGTAATTTTGAATTCTGTAAAGTGAGTGTGGAAGAGGTGAAAAAATTCTTAACGATAACAAGCCACCTTTACTGGCTTAAATATCCGACAAATCAGCCTGTTACCAAAACTTAATAACGTTTTTGAAAAAAATAGTATTTGACCAGATACAATGCTATTTTACAGTAAACAAATTGATTGTGCCATTCCAGTGTTGGTGGACTGTCTTATTAAAACACGCTTCTCAGACATCCCTGCTCTCCTGCGCCTGACTCCTAAACCTATCACCTAGACGCACCTTATCATAGAATCCCGCACCAGAATTATGGAGTCAGCAGGAGCAGACGTGCTCCCAGTGTCTATGGAGGAGCGTGTTCAACACCACACGGCAGTGTTACCCCGGCTGGGGACCGCGATGGATCAGGTGATGGCGAAGATGGAAAGATGGGAGAGAGGTGGCCTTCCCACACCTCCATCAGCCACACCCCAACCAGTACCACCACCCTCTCCTTCATTGCCTGGGTACAGTGGGATTCGACTCGCACTCCCACGGGAGTACGATGGGACGGCGGCCGGGTGCCAGGGGTTCTTACTACAGATGGAATTATACCTGGCAACCGTTCACCCGGCTCCTTCGGGAGGTGAGAGTGTGAACGCCCTCGTCTCCTGCCTCTCAGGTAAAGCCCTGGACTGGGCCAACGCGGTATGGAACGATCCTGACACGGCAAGGGACCACTACCCAGAGTTCACCCGCCGCTTTCGGGCCATGTTCGATCACCCACCTGAGGGCCGAGCGGCGGGTGAACGGCTGTTCCATCTGAGGCAGGAGAAGAGGAGTGCTCAGGACTTTGCCCTAGAGTTCCGGACCTTGGCCGCTGGTGCGGGATGGAACAACAGGGCCCTGATCGATCACTATAGGTGCAGTTTGCGCGAGGATGTCCGTAGGGAGCTAGCCTGTAGAGACACCACCCTCTCCCTGGACCAGCTGATAGACATGTCCATTCGTTTGGACAACTTGCTGGCGACCCGCGGACGTCCAGATCGGGTTCTGTTAGTTTCATCCCCCAGCTCCTCCACTCCAACGCCCATGGAGCTCGGAGGTGCTGCAGCGAGGGCGACTGGAGGAGGGGGGCCTTTCCTGTACCAGCTGTGGTTGCAGAGGGCACACTGCTGACCGGTGCTGGGGGGGTCCTCCAGGGAGTCGAGACGCCAGGCCGAGCACTGCTCGGACACCTCAGGTGAGTCGGCACCAGGTTAACCCAGAGCCCCCTGTTGGTCACATGTATGTGTTGATTTTTTTTCCTGAATTTGCTCTCATTCCCGGCATAAGGCGCTAGTAGATTCAGGCGTAGCAGGGAATTTTATTTACCGCGGTTTAGCGCATAGGTTAGGGATCCCCCTTGTTCAGCTTGACAAACCCTTCCCAGTGCACGCCTTAGATAGCCGACCATTAGGGTCAGGGCTAGTCATGGAGGCCACGGCTCCACTGGGCATGGTTACGCAGGAGAGTCATGAGGAGAGAATTAGTCTCTTCCTCATTGATTCTCCTGCATTTCCGGTGGTGCTGGGGATCCCCTGGTTGGCACGTCACAACCCCAGGATTTCGTGGCAACAGAGGGCTCTAAAGGGGTGGTCAGAGGAGTGCTCAAGCAGGTGTGTAGCAGTTTCCATCGGTGCTACGACGGTGGAGAGTCCAGACCAAGTCTCCACCGTGCGCATTCCCTCAGAATATGCCGATTTGGCTATCGCCTTCTGTAAAAAGAGGGCGACCCAATTACCACCTCATCGACGAGGGGATTGTGCGATAAATCTCCTGGTAGGCGCTGCACTTCCCAGGACTCACGTGTATCCCTTGTCACAGGAGGAGACGGTGGCTATGGAGACATACATTTCTGAATCTCTGGGGCAGGGGTACATTCGGCCCTCCATATCACCTGCCTCCTCGAGTTTATTTTTTTGTGAAAAAAAAGGAGGGAGGGCTGCGTCTGTGCATTGACTATAGAGGTCTGAATTCCATCACGGTGGGGTACAGTTACCCGCTACCTCTCATTGCCACGGCGGTTGAGTCATTTCACGGAGCACGCTTTTTCACAAAACTGGATCTCAGGAGCGCATATAACTTGGTGCGTATCCGGGAGGGAGATGAGTGGGAGACAGCGTTTAATACCACATCCGGCCATTATGAGTACCTCGTCATGCCATACGGGTTGAAGAATGCTCCAGCAGTCTTCCAATCTTTTGTAGACGAGATTCTCAGGGACCTGCACGGGCAGGGTGTGGTGGTTTATATCGATGATATTCTGGTCTATTCCGCTACACGCGCTGCGCATGTGTCTCTGTTGTGCAAGGTACTTGGGCGACTGTTGGAGCTTGACCTGTACGTCAAAGCTGAGAAATGCTTGTTCTTCAAACAGACCATCTCCTTCCTTGGGTATCGCATTTCCACATCAGGGTTGGTGATGGAGTGTGACTGCATTGCAGCCGTGCGTAATTGGCCGACTCCAACCACGGTAAAGGAGGTGCAGCGGTGCTTAGGGTTTGCCCATTACTACCGGAGGTTTATGGCTGCTCCCATTACGTTAATGCTGAAGGGGGGGGCGGTGCGTCTGGGGTGGTCGGCTGAAGGCTCTTTTCACCTCGGCTCCCGTGCTAGCGCATCCGAATCCCTCTTTGCCATTCATAGTGGAGGTGGACGCGTCTGAGGCTGGGATTGGAGCCGTGCTCTCACAGCGCTCGGGTACTCCACCGAAGCTCCACCCCTGTGCTTTCTTTTCACAGAAGCTCAGCCCGGCGGAGCGAAACTATGACAAGGGGGATCGGGAGTTGCTGGCTGTCATCAGGACCCTGAAGGTGTGGAGACATTGGCTTGAGGGGGCTCAACACCCTTTTGTCATCTGGACTGACCACCGTAATCTAGAGTACATTCGGGCAGTGAGGAGACTGAACCCTCTTCAGGCAAGGTGGGCCATGATTTTCACCCGATTTAGGTTCACCATCTCCTATAGACCAGGCTCCCAGAACACTAAGGCAGACACACTGTCCCGGCTAAATGATACGGAGGAGCGGGCCATCGATCCTACTCCCATCCTCCCGGTCTCTTGTCTGGTGGCACTGGTGAGGTGGGAGGTGGACGCAGACATCGAGCGAGCATCGCGTGTAGAGCCTACTCCACCACAGTGTCCAGCTGGACGGGTGTACGTTTCGCTGGAGGTTAGAGACAGGCTGATTTGGTGGGCTCACACGTCCCCCTCCTCTGGTCATCCGGGGATCGGTAAGATGGTGCATTGTCTTAGTGGGAAGTACTGGTGGTCCACTTTAGCCAAGGACGTGAGGGTTTATGTGTCCTCCTGCTCGGTGTGCGCTCAGTGCAAAGCTCCTATGCCCCTGCCAAGAGGGAAGTTACAACCCCTTCCCGTTCCACAGCGGCCTTGGTCACACCTGTCGGTTGACTTCTTGACCGATCTGCCTCCGTCACAGGGCAACACCATGATCCTGGTCGTTGTGGATCGGTTTTCCAAGTCATGTCGTATCCTCCCTTTGCCCGGTCTCCCTACGGCCCTAAAGACTGCGGAGGCCCTGTTTACTCACGTCTTCCAGCACTACGGGGTGCCTGAGGACATTGTTTCTGATCGGGGTCCCCAGTTCACGTCCAGGGTGTGGAAGGCGTTCATGGAACGTTTGGGGGTCTCGGCCAGCCTTACCTCGGGTTTTCACCCCGAGAGTAATGGGCAGTTGGAGAGAGTGAACCAGGATGTGGGTAGGTTTCTGCGGTCGTATTGCCGGCCAGGGGAGTGGGCGAAGTATATCCCCTGGGCAGAGATGGCCCAGAACTCACTCCGCCACTCCTCTACGAACCTATCGCCCTTCCAGTGCGTGTTGGGCTATCAGCTGGTTCTGGTACCATGGCATCAGAGCCAGACCGAGGCTCATGTCGTGGACGATTGGGTGAGACGCTCAAGGGAGACCTGGGAGGCCGCCCACGGGTACCTTAAACGTGCCGAGAGATGGCAGAAGGCAAGTGCTTCTGACCGGGTCTGGCTCTCGACCGAAACCTGCCCCTCCGCCTGCCCTGCCGGAAGCTGGGTCCGCGGTTTGTGGGGCCGTTTAAAGTCCTGAGGAGAATAAACGAGGTGTGTTATAGGTTACAGCTCCCCCCTTATTACCGTATTAACCCCTCGTTTCATGTGTCTCTCCTCAGGCTGATGGTGGCTGGTCCCCTTCAAGAAGCTGAGATGCGGGAGGTCCCTCCGCCCCCTCTGGACATTGAGGGGGCGCCGGTGTATGCAGTTCGGTCCATACTGGACTCGAGGCGTCGGGTGGGGGGCATTCAGTACATTGTGGATTGGGAGGGGTACGGTCCGGAGAAGAGATGCTGGGTGCCGGTGGAGGACGTATTGGACCCACCTATGCTGAGGGAGTTTCACCGCCTCCATCCGGATCGCCCTGCGCCTCGTCCTCCGGGTCGTCCTCAAGGTCGGGGGGGTACTGTCACGACTTCTACCGAAGGTGGCTCCTCTCCCTGTTCGGGCGGCGCTCGGCGGTCGGCGTCGCAGGTCTACTAGCCATCACTGATCCCTTTTTACTTTTCTGTTTGTTTTGCCTTTGGTTCTTTTCACACCTGGCTTCATTTGCGTTAATTTCTGTGTGTATATATGTACCCTGTTGCCTGCCTAGGTTTGTGCGGGATTAATCTTTCGTTGTGATGTGCTCGGTTGGATTTACCGTTATTTGTTTTCACGGTAACGTAAGTGTATGAGTGTCGGAACTGTGTTTGTTCTTCCGTGCGTTTGCACAGGTTCTCTGTTACAAGGGCGTCATCCTTTTCGATTGTGCCATTCCAGTGTTGGTGGACTGTCTTATTAAAACACGCTTCTCAGACATCCCTGCTCTCCTGCGCCTGACTCCTACACCTATCACCTAGATGCACCTTATCACAGGTGTTCTTTAATGGAAGCCTCCAACATAATTCAGGTAGAATAAAAAATTCCCCAGGGCAGCTGTCTAGGCCCATTACTTAATTTAATCTTTACTAACGACCTGCCACGTGCTTTGAGTAAAGCCAGTGTGTCTATGTATGCAGATGACTCAACACTACTACAGCAACAGAAATGACTGCAACACTTAACCTGTTTGGGCTGCAGGGGCAGTATTGAGTAGCCAGATAAAAGGTGCCCATTTCAAACGGCCTCTACTCAATTCTTGCTCGTACAATATGCACATTATTATTACTATTGGATAGAAAACACTCTCTAGTTTCTAAAACCGTTTGAATTATACCTGTGAGTCAAACAGAACTCATTTGGTACAAACTTCCTGACCAGGAAGTGGAAAGTCTGAAATCGATGCTCTGTTCTACTTCCTGCCTATAAATGGGCATGATACGTATGAGTATACATGCACGTCATACACCTTCCCCTGGATGTCAAGAGGCGGTGAGAGAAGAAATTTAGTGTTTATCTTGGTCTGAAGTGGAATACAGGCTCTTTGTATGACGTGTCACCCATTTCCGGTTTTCTGGAGAGCGCGAGGCGGTACCTGGATTTGCCTTCTGTTTAGCTGCCGTTATAGGCGACTACTATCTCCGGCTTTGATTTTATTTGATACATGTGACCATATCATCGTAAAGTATGTTTTTTCAATATAGTTTAATCAAATTATTGAACATTTTTCGGGAGTTTTGCCGTGTTCCGTCCTCTGACTGTGTTTACGTTTGAGAAATGTATGCCACTCAGCTAGTGCCAATGCTAATTGAAGAGGGAAATTTGCCATTCTGAATCGAAACAACGACTCATCTGGACAGAGGACACCTTCTTCAACATTCTGACTTTGTTGACGATGGAGCGATTCGTGCCACTTGGCTAGTGCGCTTGCTAAATCGAGAGGGAAAGTGGCCGTTCTAAATCCAAACAACGATTGTTCTGGACAAAGGACCCCTTGTCCGACATTCTGATGAAAGATCAGCAAAAGTAAGAAACATTTTATGGTGCTATTTCATATATCTGTCGTGCATGTGAACTAGTCGTCGGCGCCCAACGTTTGGGTACTCAGCTATACCGAAGCTGGATGTCGTAATGAAGTTATTTTTTAGAATTCTAACACTGCGATTTCATTAAGAACTAATGGATCTATCATTTCCTATACAACATGTATTTTTTAGTTATGTTTATGAATAGCTATTTGGTCAGAATATGTGTGTCATAAAAAGTGTCAGAAAAATATCGTTGCTGTTTAGACGTTGTGGAAAAAGTAGCTAAGAGAGCAACATGTATAACCATTGATTTCAGCTCTAAATATGCACATTTTCGAACAAAACATAAGTGTATGTATAACCTGATGTTATAGGACTGTCATCTGATGAAGAATATCAAGGTTAGTCAAAAATTATATATCTTTTACTGGTTTGTTACGATCGCTAACCTTTTGCTACTGGGAAATGGCATGTGTTTCTGGCTATTGTGGTAAGCTAATATAACGCTATATTGTGTTTTCGCTGTAAAACACTTAATAAATGGGAAATATTGGCTGGAATCACAAGATGCCTGTCTTTCATTTGCTGTACACTATGTATTTTTCAGAAATGTTTTATGATGAGTAGTTAGGTATTTGACGTTGGTGTCTGTAATTATTCTGGCTGCTTTTGGTGCAATTTCTGATTGTAGGTGCAATGTAAACTATGATTTATACCTGAAATATGCACATTTTTCGAACAAAACATAGATTTATTGAATAACATGTTATAAGACTGTCATCTGATGAAGTTGTTTGTTGGTTAATTTGGTTGGTTCTTGGTTAGTTAGGTTGGCTTTGTGCATGCTACCTGTGCTGTGAAAAATGTCTGTCCTTTTTTGTATTTGGTGGTGAGCTAACATAAATATACGTGCTGTTTTCGCTGTAAAACATTTTAAAAATCGGACATGTTTGCTGGATTCACAAGATGTGTACCTTTCATTTGCTGTATTGGACTTGTTAATGTGTGAAAGTTAAATATTAAAAAAAATATATCTTTTGAATTTCGCGCCCTGCACTTGAAGTGGCTGTTGTCATAAGTGTACCGGCGTCGGGCTGCAGCCATAAGAAGTTAAACAAGAACTGTAGTTAATTTCAGAATGGGTGGCAAGGAATAAATTAGTCCTAAATATTTAAAAAACTAAAAGCATTGGATTTGGGACAAATCATTCACTAAACCCTAAACCTAAACTAAATCTTGTAAATAATGTAGAAATGGAGCAAGTTGAGGTGACTAAACTGCTTGGAGGAACCCTGGATTGTAAACTGTCATGGTCATAACATATTGATACAACAGTAGCTAAGATGGGGAGAAGTCTCTCTACCTTCTTAATTAATTAATTCTCAATAGGGGGTGCTGTTTGCACTTTGTAATAATTTCGTTCCCAAATTAAACTGCCTCGTACTCAATTCTTGCTCGTACAATATGCATATTATTATTACTATTGGATAGAAAACACTCTCTAGTTTCTAAAACCGTTTGAATTATATCTGTGAGTAAAACAGAACTGGACTTAGAGCAATTTTTCTATGAGGATGTGAGAATGCTGAAATCTGCTGGCTGTTCTGAGATCTGTTTATAAATCTGCCTGTCTTCTATTGGTTGAGATGCACTGCATACATCTTCCCCTGGGTGTCAGCGAATAGTGAGAATTGAAATGGAGTTGCTAGGCAGAACTGAGAGCTTATAAATGGGCTGGCAACGTGGGGTCCGTCCTTTGTCCTCTTCGCCCCCTGACGCAGAAAGGAGCTCTGGCTGTCGTTCTAGAACGCTCCGGTTATAGGCCTTAGATATATCCGGCTCTGTTTTTATTCGATATAGGTGTTAAAGACATCATAATGTTGTTATATTAAACCGAGTTATATCAGTTTATATCGGTATATTGCGATTTTCGGGTATTTATTTGTGCTGCGTTTTAGTGAGTCGGGCACATCTTTGCCACATGGCTAATGTTTACTGCTAATTCGAACGTTGAAGAGGACAATCTACAACCAAGCAACGATTCTTTTGGACAAAGGACACCTTGCCCAAGATTCTGATGGAAGCTCATCAAATAGTAAGACGTATTTATGATGTTAATTCGTTGTTCTGTTGAAAAATGTAGAACTCATATTCTGCCATTAATCTAGGTGCGGTCTCGCTTTAACGCACGCTGTATGTTGTAGTAACGTTAATTTTAAAAATCTAACACAGCGATTGCATTAAGAACTAATGTATCTTTCATTTGCTGTCAAACCTGTATTTTTTAGTCAAGTTTATGATTAGTCATCGATTAGATTAGGTGCCTCTCCCAAGATTTCTCCTGACATATTGTTGGCAGCCTGGCTACTTTTCTCATTGTATAACCACGATTTGTGCCGCTAAATATGCACATTTTCGAACAAACTCTATATGTATTGTGTAATATGATGTTATAGGACTGTCATCTGATGACGTTTTGAGAAGGTTAGTCAAAAATGTAATTTCTTTTGCTGGTTTATTCGCTAGCGCTAACGTGCATGAATCAATGCTGCTGTGTGGTTGGCTATTGTAGTAAGCTAATATAATGCTATATTGTGTTTTCGCTGTAAAACACTTAAAAAATCTGAAATATTGGCTGGATTCACAAGATCTTTGTCTTTCATTTGCTGTACGCTGTGTATTTTTCAGAAATGTTTTATGATGAGTATTTAGGTAATACACGATGGTCTCTGTAGTTATTCTAGTTGCTTTGGTGAGAGTTGTGATGGTGGCTGCAATGGTAAACTATGATTTATACCTGAAATATGCACATTCTTCTAACAAAACATATGCTATACAATAAATATGTTATCAGACTGTCATCTGATGAAATTGTTTCTTGGTTAGTGGCTATTTATATCTTTATTTGGTCGAAATTGTGATAGCTACCTATGCAGGAAAAAAATTGTGGGAAAAAAAGTTGTGTCTTTTGCTATCGTGGTTAGCTAATAGATTTACATATTGTGTCTTCCCTGTAAAACATTTTAAAAATCAGAAATGATGGCTGGATTCACAAGATGTGTATCTTTCATCTGGTGTCTTGGACTTGTGATTTAATGATGTTTAGATGCTAGTATTTACTTGTGACGCTATGCTAGGCTATGCTAGTCAGGTTTTTTACTAGGGGTGCTCCCGGATCCGGGTTTGTGAGGAAGTAGAGGTTTTAACAGCACCATCAACAAGGCAGGTCCTACAGGCTCTAGTTTTGTCGCACCTGGACTACTGTTTCAGTTGTGTGGTCAGGTACCACAGAGTTGCAATTGGCTCAGAACAGGGCAGCACGGCTGGCTCTTGGATGTACACAGAGCAAACATTAAAAATATGCATGTCAATCTCTCCTGGCTCAAAGTAGGGGAGAGATTGACTTCATCGCTACTTGTTTTTGTGAGAGTTATTGACATGTTGAAAGCATTGAGCTGTTGTATAAATGACTAGCACACAGTTCAGACACCCATGCATACCCCACAAGACATGCCACCAGAGGTCTCTTCAAAGTCCCCAAGTCAAGAACAGACTATGGGAGTCACACAGACCTACATAGAGCCATGACTACATGGAACTCTATTTCACATCAGGTAACTAATGCAAGCACTAGAATCAGATTTAAAAAACAAATAAAAATACACCTTATGGAACAGCGGGGACTGTGAAGCAACACAAACATAGGCACAGACACATGCATACACGCACATGATAACATATGCACTACGGGGATCCATAATAAATGCAAATACAAGACACAGACAAAGGGGCCATGGAGAAACTGTGAAGTGATGTACACCTTCTGATCTGGCGCTCATATATAGGGTGACATTTTGCTGCTGAAAAAATGGATGCAGAGATGTTAGCAAAAATGTGTGAACTACGCATAAGGTACCATCATTGGATATAATTTTTTTTAATGTATACGTGAGTGTTAGCGGGCATGCATGTGCGTATGTGCGTGTTTACTATATCCCATATACTACACTATGGTTTGAGGCTTGCAGTCATGCTATATAAAGCATGGCTGGACAGAGCAGAGAAGAAGGAATATGCATGGGCCTGTATTGAGTGAGACCATAGATATCCTGTAGCAGGGGCACTGTTGGCCTGTCATACAGGCTTTTTGACTGATTGTCCACACGTGCATGCACGCAGTAACACACACACAAGCTCTACTTTTTCTTGTCCCTCTCCCTAACACTCCCCCCCTCGCTCCCTCGCTCCCTCGCTCCCTCCCTCCCATACTGTCCCTTTCTCTCTCAGATCTGGATGTCTGTGCACAATTCCTGCGCTGAAAATCCTTCAGTGGGATGGATGAACGTCTACAGCCCATTCATCATCACCTTATCCTCCGCCCCACCACTGTTTTATATCAGCCAGCAGTCAACCTGACAACTGATGTGCCAGTCTCTCTCTCTCTCTGACTCTCCCTCTCCCTCTCTCTCTCAATATCCTTCTTTCTCTCTCTTTCCCTCCTCTCTCTCTCTTTTCCTCCTCTCTCTCTCTGACTCTCTCTCGCTCTCTCTCAATATCCTTCTTTCTCTCATCTCTCTCTCTCTCCCTTCTCTCTCTCTCCCTGACTCTCTCTCGCTCTCAATATCCTTATTTCTCTGTCTTTCCCTCCTCTCTCTCTCTCTCTCTCTCCCTTCTCTCTCTCCCTGACTCTCGCTCTCTCTCTCTCTCTCTCTCCCTTCTCCATCTCTCTGACTCTCTCTCTCCTTTCTCTCTCCTCTCTCTCTCTCCCTTTTTCCTTCTCCCAGTCTCAAACACTCTCTGTCACTCTCCATTTTTTTCATCCCTTTCCACAACCACATCTCCCTCTCCCTCTCCCTCTCCCTCTACCTCCTTGTCTATCTCTCTATCTCTGGGGTGTACCATAGGGACTGGAGTGGCACCTTTGGAGCAGGCTGTAAAAAGAGCCTATAAAAAGCCCAACACAGAGAAGAAAGGGTAATGATGAAACTTAACTGCTTGCCTCCAAGCACCTGGGGTCTGCATGGCTCTTGTGTGTGTCTCTCTCACGTGTGTGTGTGTGTGTGTCTCTCTCTCATGTGTGTGTATGTGCGTGCGTGTGCGTGTGTGTGTGTGTGTGGCATGGGTGCTGAATCAGAACTGGCCTGCTAGGGGTCAACGTCATGACAGGTCCAGTAGAGTTATCTCTTTGTAAAGATGAAGTATTGATTTGCACCTGCATAAAATGCGAATGACAAGAGAAGTTTAAAGTATAAAAGTGGGGAACTGAGAGAGGGAAGAAAGAGGTTCAGTGGCAAAGTGATGCTGCAATTTAATCCCTTTGGGAACTTGGATGGAAGTCTGAATAATTTATGCAAAACGGTTTTATATACAGATTCTGAAAAGGTTAAATACTGTTCAAGGTATGTATTTTCTGCCTCAATATTGTTTTACAAGCTGTATTGAGGGCCAGAAGGTGAAACAATTCTGACCACTGACTGCAAGTCGTTCTGGATAACTGTCACGGCCGATGCTGGAAGAAGCGGACCAAGGTGCAGCGTGGTGAGCGTAAATTACTTTTATTTTGGAAAGACGCCAACAAAAACAATAAACAATACAAAAACGACCGTGAAGCTTAATGATGCTAGGGGTCAGATTTTTTTTTATTTTTTAAATAACGTTCCCAAGGTAAACTGAATATTTCTCAGGTCCAGATCGTAGAATATGCATAGAATTTACATAATAGAAAAGAAAACACTCCAAAGTTTCCAAAATTGTCAAAATATTGTCTGTGAGTATAACAAAACTGATTCTGCAGGCGAAAACCTGAGAAAATCTAACCCGGAAGTGATTCTTATTTTTTTAAATCTGTGTTTCCTGGCCCGTCTTTCTTCCATCTAAAGGGGTATCAACCAGATTCCTTTTCCAATGGCTTCCACAGGCTGTGACCAGGCTTTAGACATAGTTTCAGGCTTTTATTTAGAAAAATGAGCGAGATTTTTCAAAACTAGTCAGGTGTCCTCTGATTAGTTCCTGCGTGCGAGAGGTAGCTCTCTGTCAGAGTTGTGTGTATAGGTGGCAGGGAAGTCAGGCGCAGGAGAGTTAAACGGAGTGTAAATGGAGACTTTTAACCTGTTTGGGCTGCAGGGGCAGTATTTAGTAGCCGGATAAAAGGTGCCCATTTCAAACGGCCTCGTACTCAATTCTTGCTCGTACAATATGCATATTATTATTACTATTGGATAGAAAACACTCTCTAGTTTCTAAAACCATTTGAATTATATCTGTGAGTAAAACAGAACTCCTTTTGCAGCAAACTTCCTGACAGAAAGTGGAAAATCTGAAATCGATGCTCTCTTCTAGGGGCTGCCTATTAAAGTCCTTGATATTTATTAGTTTAGATGCACTTCATACGTCTTCCACTAGATGTCGACAAGGAGTGAGAGAAGAAATTGAGTGTGTAACTTGATCTGGGCTCGTATAATAGCTCTTTGTATGACGTGTCACCAGTTTCCTGTTTTCTGGAGAGCGCGTCAAGGGACCTGGATTTGCCTTCTGATAAGCTGTCGTTATGGACGACTAATATCTCCGGCTTTGATTTTATTTGATACATGTGACAATATCATCGTAAAGTATGTTTTTTCAATATAGTTTAATCAGATTATTTAATTTTTTTCGGGAGTTTTGCCGTGTTCCGTTCTCTTCCGTTTGTTGAAATGGAGAGATTCGTGCCACTTGGCAAGTGTGCTTGCTAAATCGAGAGGGAAAAAGGCTGTTCTAAATCCAAACAACGATTGTTCTCGACAAAGGACCCCTGGTACAACATTCTGATGATCAGCAAAAGTAGGACCCATTTTATGATGCTATTTCATATATCTGTCGAACATGTTGTGCTAGTCATTTGCGCCCAGCTTTTGGATACTCTCTCGCTATACCTAAGCTGTGTGTCGTAATGAAGTTATTTTTTAGAATTCTAACACGGCAATTGCATTAATAAATGTCCACTTAACAGGCTCCAAACACGAAAACGTACATACATAAAATAAACATGGGTACGAGGACCCGTCGTGCACCTATACACCAAGAAACAACACTTGACATAAAACAATCTCTGACAAAGACATGAGGGGAAACAGAGGGTTAAATACACAAGAGGTAATGGATGGGATTGAAAACAGGTGTGTGGGAAGACAAGACAAAACCAATGGAAAATGAAAAATGTATCGATGATGGCTAGAAGACCGGTGACGTCGACCGCCGAACACCGCCCGAACAAGGAGAGGCAACGACTTCGGGAGAAGTCGTGACACTCTCCATTTTCTTTTTCTCTCTTATTGAATAGGTTACGGTCCGGTTGAAATATTATTGATTATGTTTGTTAAAAACAACTTGAGGATTGATTATAAAAAACATTTGACATGTTTCTACAACCATTACGGATACTTTTTGGAATTTTCGTCGAACGGAACGATGCTTTGGTTTTCTGAACATAATGTGCAACCCAAATGGCGTTTTTTTGTTATAAAAGTAATATTTATCGAACAAAAGTAACATTTGTTGTGTAACTGCGAGTCTCGTGAGTGCAAACATCCGAAGATTATCAAAGGTAAGTTATAAATTGTATTGCTTTTCTGACTTTCGTGACCAAGCTAACCAAGCTAATATAAGGCTAACTGTTCTAGCATTGATTGATACACTCACAAAAGCTTGGATTGCTTTCACTGCAAAGCATATTTTCAAAATCTGACACGATAGGTGGATTAACAACAAGCTAAGCTGTGTTTTGGTGTCACGACTTCCGCTGAAGTTGGCTCCCCTGCCTGTTCGGGCGGTGCTCGGCGGTCGTCGTCACCGTCCTACTAGCCGCCGACCGTTTGTCTGTTTGTTTTGTCTTATTAGTTTCACCTGTGTTTCTGTTGTTTTCGTAAATGAGCTTCCCTATATTTAGTAAGTAGACCCGCCCTTGTTTTGTGCGGGATTGTCTTTATGTTACGTGTGTGTGTTTTAGGTAGAGGTGTATTATTTTTTCTATTTACTTGGTACCCTGTGTTTTGGGTTATCAAGTTCTCTGCGCCCTGGATGTTTGGGCTTATCATTTTTTGTGCATTAGTAAAAGGAATATTTTTTCCAAGTGGATCTCTCTCTGCGTCTGATTCCTTCCCCCACCTAGTCCCGCGTGACATTTGGTATATTTCACTTGTGATTGCATGATTATAAATATTTTTAGTAATATTTTTGAATCTGATAAGTTTGGGAATTTTCTTCTGCCTTTCAGGACCGGAACGAGGCTGTAGTTTTCTGAACACAACACGCAACCCAAATGGCGTTTTTTGTTATAAAAGTAATATTTATCGAAACAAAAAGAACATTTATTGTGTAACTGGGAGTCTCATGAGTGCAAACATCCGAAGATTATCAAAGGTAAGCGATTAATTTTATTGCATTTCTGACTTTCGTGACCATGCTAATTTGGGGCTAGCTGTTCTAGCATTGATTGATACACTCACAAAAGCTTGGATTTCTTTCGCTGTAAAGCATATTTTCAAAATCTGACACGATAGGTGGATTAACAACAAGCTAACCTGTGTTTTGGTATATTTCACTTGTGATTGCATGATTATAAATATTTTTAGTAATATTTTGCCCCCTGTAATTCAGAGGTTGTTTAGGAAAATGATCCCGTAAAAGGGATCCGTAGCGCAGAGAAGTTAAGGGCTATAGTGCCACAAACAAAAACAACTACCCACAATAAAAGGAGGGAAAAAGGGATACCTAAGTATGGTTCCCAATCAGAGACAACGATAGACAGCTGTCCCTGATTGAGAACCACACCCGGCCAAAACATAGAAACACAAAATCAAAGAAGTAAAGGACATAGAATGCCCACCGAAATCACACCCTGACAAAACCAAAAAGAGACATAAAAAAGTCTCTCTAAGGTCAGGGCGTGACAATAACAGTGTCTGCTATATAATAATGAACGTTTTATTCCTCTGGATTATGTGTGCATTTACATGTGTTATTATTGCTAAGCATTCCTGCACTGTTGGAGCTAGAAACACCAACATTTCACTGCACCTGTGACAACATCTGCAAATCTGTGTACGGGACCAATAAACTTTGATTTGATTTGATTTTCATTTTATTTGCAAAATGAAATGTATATAATGTAAAATGGACAATCCCATAAAGGTTTAGTGCACTTCTGTCCATTCTGTTTTTCTCTTCCTCCTGTTGGAATATAGGGCTGTTTTCCTCTCCAGCCTGTGTTTGTCTTCACGTGTGTGTCTTCATGTGTGTGTCTTCATGTGTGTGTTTTCATGTGTGTGTCTTCATGTGTGTGTGTGTGTGTGTGTGTGTGTGTGTGTGTGTGTGTGTGTGTGTGTGTGTGTGTGTGTGTGTGTGTGTGTGTGTGTGTGTGTTTGTGTGTGCGTGTCTCTGTATCTGTGTCTACATATAAAATCTCTGTCTGCGTGGGGTGTGTGTGTCTGTGCAGTCCTATTTTCGGTTCAGCGTTTGGCCCCTGCCCAGTGCTCTCCCCATGCCCCTGGGCTCAGATACTGGCATGCCCACATCTCTCCCCGTGGAGCCTCCCTCCTTCCCCCTCCCACCTGGCCCTGGCCGCAGCCTCCCACCTGGCCGGCTGGCGTGGAAAATCACCCTTTGATGGGCCGGCCGAGCTGGAGGAAGAAAAGAGAGGGAAAGAAAAGGGACGAGGAGAGCAGAGGAAGAGGAGGGAAAGAGAAGGGGTACGAGGGAAGGGGAGGGACAAGAAGGGACGAGGAGAGCGGAGGAAGAGGAGGTAAAGAGAAGAGGTAAGAGGAGGGGTAGGAGGGAAGAGGAGAGAAAAGGAGAAAAGAGGAGGAAGAGGATGGAAAGAGGAGGGAGAGAAGGGAAGAGGAAAGAAAAGGACCCCAGGCCATAAACCAAGGTAGAGCTCCAACCCCAACCCTAGCCCCAGGCCTAACGTTAAGCCAGTTTACAGTTTCAGCCCTGAGCCTGGGGTACCTCTTCATCGCTCTAACACTCTAAGCACCACAAGGAGTAGACAGACTGGGCCAGATAGCACCATTGTATTTTCATTCCTATATTTTTCCATCGACTGACACCAACACATACAGTATTTGTCGTACGTGTTCAGACATTTTGTCTCATCCATCATACTGAAATACATTTCAAATTTCCCTAATATGGGCACCATCAGTCCAAACACCAAGGAAAAATATTTCTCTATGGGAATGTAACGACCATTCCATTCCAGCCCTAATTCCAATCCCATGTAACCCACGCTTAGTACTAAAAGGATTATGGCGACACACATACAAACACAAACATGCTCATCCTCATTAGCACTATAAAAAGCCCCCCTGATGCAGTGGCGGAGGGGCCCCTATAGAGAGATTGAGAGCAGTCAGTTAGCACAAACATCAAAAGGGTCCGAACATAGAGAATGATTGAGGACTATAGTGCCCAAAAACCTTTTTGAGCACCATTGAGGACTTTAACGATTTTGAAGTAGTCAACTGGGTGGGACTTCCAATGGGTTCACATAATCACATAATTCCCTCCAAGTCACCAGGAGGGATCAGCCAATGAATTATACTTATGAGGAAACTACAGGTGGCAGTAAAATGCCAACTTCGGCTTTATACCTGTTCAAACAACACACTCCATGTGGCAGTATGTACCCCTTCAGTTTGTTTACCAACTCATAGAAGCAAGAAGAAGAAGAAAATGTACTATTTCAAAATGAAGATGGCCTCAATGGCCCTGCCTGTACTCTCACAGATGCCATAATAGTACAGATACAAAGAAGAGTCCTCTATAATTCTCTATGGGCCCAACACACACACAAGCGGCATTAGACTGACACGACGCTGAGAGTGATCAATAGAGAGAGTGTGATGAGATACCTAGTCAATTGAACAACTGAACGCATTCAACTGAAATGTGTCTTCTGCAATTAACCCAACCCCTCTGAATCAGAGAGGTGCGGGAGGCTGCCATAATCGACATCCACGTCTTCGGCGCCCGGGGAACACTGGGTTAACACTCTTGCTCAGGGGGAGAACAACAGATTTTTACCTTGTCGGCTCTGGGATTCGATCCAGCAACCTTTCAGTTACTGGCTCAACGCTCTAACAACTAGGCTACCTGCTGCCCCAGTAGAGGGGGTAGAAGAGAGAGACTGGGGGGGAGGGATGTAGATGAGGTGGGGATGATCTGAGGGATGGAGAGAAAGAGAAAGTAAAATACAAGATAAAGAACAAACAAAGAGGTGGGGAAGAGAGAAAGAGAGAGCTATTGAAATGAAAAACATAAAGAAAAAGGAGAATAGGAAGAGCAGGAGGGAGGTGGGGAGACTGGACACTACCGCCAACATAACTGGCACAGAGCGCAGGCCCCCTCTTGCTTTTTGGACCTGCAACGTAATAACAGACAAACAGAGAAGACTCATCAGGACATAAACAGCTTAGGCTTGTCAAAGGGGAGAAAGAGGAGAACGAGAGAGAGAGAGACAGAGTGACAGAGTGAAAGACATAGACGGAGTGACAGAGGGAAAGAAAGGGAGAGACAGAGACAGTGAAAGAGAGGGAGAGACAGAGACAGTGAAAGATAGGGAGAGACAAAGACAGAGTGAAAGAGAGGGAGCTGTTGGCTGTTTGCTGGCGCCGGGCCCTCCGCTGGAGCCTTGCACTCCAGCCCCACTGTCACAGTGAATGATAAAGCAGACAGATTGCCTCTGAAACGGCAGACTCTCCGATCCCCCGGCTAGCCCTGGAGGCCAACGCAAGAGTGCCTCTTTAGCCATTCACCAGTTAATGTGCCAATTTGTTTCCTTGCTCGCCTCAAGGAGAATTTATCGCAATGTGCTGTGGCTCTGGGCAAATACTAATAAAATGCTATTTTGCTGCAATTTGCTTAATTGGCCACAGTGGGGATGGACTATTCGTAGCGTTGTATAGTCTCCCCTGCCAAGGCGGCTTGCAGATGTTCAAAGAGACCCCCCTCCCCTGTTATTGGCCTCCCTAACACTCCCACCAAATACCCACTCACCCCCTCCACCAAAACTACCACTGTTAAACTACTTTGACTCTCTCTGTGTCTTCCCATTTCAACTAATAGCATGCTAGCAACAATATAGTTATGGCATGAATGGAGAGAATGGGGGAAGAAGAGAGGAAAGGAGAGGAGTAAGACAAGCAGATGAGATGTTAGATAAAGAAAACATGAGGGGGAGATAGACAGAGAGACAGAGACAAACAGAGGAAGAGAGGCAAGGAGAATGAAAGTAGAGCAGGAGAGAGTAGAGTAGGCGTAGCTGTGTGGTTTGGATCCAGCTGTATTGTGAGCAGGCAGGCCAGCCAGTGTTGGCAGGGCGGTCTCTTCTCTCCTAGGGCTGGCCACACACTAATTAACCAGGTTTTGTTCAGGAAATGATCTCTGCTGTTTCACAGCAAATTAGACACCATAAAATAGAGCAAAAATCATTGGCGGGGTTTCCCTTCATACCTCTCTCTCTCTCCCTCCCTCCCTAATGCTCAAAATAAGAGCCCTTCTCTTTATCGCTCAAGTATTTTCCTGTTGCAAAAAAAGAGAGACAGAAAGCATTGTGCATGCTGCGAGGTTGTGATAGGCTGTCAGTATTGATGCCAGGGTCTTAAATGGCTTGCGAGAGGTATCATCAACATAGCTACTTATCCATTCCAAACATGTACGAGCAATTTGAATTAGCACACAGGACAGGAGTAAGCAGTCTCTTGTCTATCTCCATAGCACACTATCTGAATACAAAAAAAGGAGAGCGACAGAGAGAGAGAGAGAGAGAAGGAAGAAACGTGTGGGAAAGGAGAGATGAGCATGAGGTAGATGGCAGAACACTATACTTCTTCCTCTCTCTCTGGGAGTGATGTGTTTTGTCAGGAGCGTCTGTTTGGTGGAAAGGCGTGGGTTAATGCTTGACCTTGAGTGTGTTAGTGGAGACTGAACACAGTGCTCAGCTGTGGGCCCTGCATGGGCCTATTAACACCTCACCCTCAGCCCTACCATGGGCCACCACTGCTACCAGTACGGACGCGCACGCGCGTATGAACACACACACACACACACACACACACACACACACACACACACACACACACACACACACACACACACACACACACACACACACACACACACACACACACACACACACACACACACACACGGAGGTATAGTGTGGTGTGGATTAGGAGAGTAGAGCCTGAGGGCAACAACTAGGATCCTGGATCAGGCCCAGACATTAGACAGCACACACAGACACACATTAACATATTCCTTCTTCCCAGTAACACAATACCACAAGCACTCACATTGTATACCACACAGACAAACACACACACATACAGTATATACGCCCACCTGGAACCAGCATGGCTAATACCACTCTTAATAACCCTAACCTTAACCTTAATCCTAACCTTAATCCTAACCTTAATAATAACCTTAATCCTGACCCTAACCTTAATCCTAACCTCAATCCTAACCGTAACCTTAATCCTAACCTTAACCTTAATCCTAACCCTAACCTTAATCCTAACCTTAATCTTAACCTTAACCTTAATCCTAACCCTAACCTTAATCCTAACCCTAACCTTAATCCTAACATTAACCTTAATCCTAACGCTAACCTTAATCCTAACCCTAACCTTAATCCTAACCCTATCCTTAATATTAACCCTATCCTTAATCCTAACCTTAACCTTAATCCTAATCCTAGTCCTAAACTAAGGTCAAACAGCTCTTGTACTTCCACATTAGTTTCAATGATATAGTCCATCCCAGCTTGGCCATGTAGTGACTGGGAGAAGAGAAGGTCATTCGTTTAGACAGAGGAAGTGGGTCAGATCATTCTGGAGGGGATCCCTGGTCTGGTCCTGGCTACCCATCGCCACTGAGACACCCTGCCCCAGATGAGAGAAGGAGAGGAGATGGTGGAGAGAAAAGGAGGAGAGGGCAGGAGGAGATGACAAGCTCACTGGTCCCATGGCAAGCCGTCATTAATGATCCGTGCCCACATTACAGGATGAAAAATCCCTACTGTCCGAGAGACGAGACCCCCTGGCAGATGGAATTCTTCCTTAGGTCTGCTCTGTGTGTTGGCATTAGGGTACTCTCTCTAGGACAGGTGAACAAGTGTTAGCATGGTCAAGGACTACCCTTGTATGGACAGTCTAACACTACAATCTGTGGAGCACAGTCCCAACAGGCATCAAACCTGTCTGGGACTTATTTTGTCACGCTACCCCATAGTACCATGATCAATCTGCCCAGTAAGATGCATGGAAATTGTTCTCAAAGTAGCATGTATTAAATGTATTATCTTCACCCGTCCAAATCTAATTTATTTAATTCATATCTCGCCATCTAAATTGAATACAGTGAGTAACTGGGTGAAAAAAAATCATTTTCAAAGTCGTCTTATCTTATCAGAGGCATTATCTTACCTGGGGATCTCGCATTCTAAACAGGCGAATGCAGCAAGGTGTTCCATTTGAGGGCGTTCTCTCTATGGTTTCTGTCTGCCTTTTCATGAGAGATGTGACACTGGATCCGTCCACCCAATGTCAACTTTTAAAGCAGCATTCCCTAAATGTTAATTGGCATTCATGAAGCTAACAGATTTTTAATTAAGTGACCAATTATCAGATTAGAAAGGATGTTAATTACCAAATTGCAGAGATACTTACTTAAAATATTGTGCAAATTGTTTAAAAATGACTGTTGAAAACCCATACTAAGGGAACTAATAGACAGAGATAATTACTTAACAAGTAAATTATCTTGCTACGGACAGTACTTATTCAAAGTTAACAAGTGTTCATTGACAATTATTAAAACCTTAATTAAATATAGATGGTTGTTTGTTAATTGAATCTATTTGGGGCCATCAGAGTTCTAGTCCTAGTATTCTGTGGGATTGGGACACAGTGGGTAGATGTTGGGTTTAGGCACATATCTAGGATCAGATCATCCTCCAAAAATCCTAATCTTAGACATTTAGGAGGAAATACAAAACGCCATTTCATTCTACTGCATCGGGAAACCAATATGTGTGTGTGTGTGCGTGTATTCATTGTTGAGAAGTGTGACATTTTCAACGCTCTCTTGCTGATGTGTAAGATAGTGTGCAGGTGTAGATAAAGACCACACATTCAGATTGTGCCTTATCTGCCTCTGTTGCAGCTTGGGTGAGACAGTGGAATACCCTGGCCAGGGCGGAACACACACACACACACACACACACACACACACACACACACACACACACACACACACACACACACACACACACACACACACACACACACACACACACACACACACACACACACACACACACACACACACACACACACACACACACACACACACACAGAGCGTTAATCTGCATTTAACCATGTGCTGTAATAGACACCCCCAGACAGTTTAACCCTCTCAGCAAAGAGAAAATGATAGAACCAGAGGTATAGATAGAGAAATGGTTTGAGTGGTAGCCTTATATGAACACTCCCATGGTTCTCAGTAGACACTCCGACTCCCTCCCTCCCACACACAACCACTCCCCATCACGGCTCTTCATCCACAACATTTCCCAGGACACGGCTGACACGACTCAACGGCCCAATGCCCAGGCGTGAAGGGGTTTGTGGGGCCGTGGGGTGGTACAGATGTAGGATCTTAATTTGAGCCAGTTTGCAACAGCGGGAATATAATCCTGCAGCACAGGAAATGTGGATTATAATGAATGGACATTTTTGTAAGGGTTGATACATTTTTCGTACGGGAATATGAAGTCTGAAAGTTCAAAATGGAAATTACAAACTTCAGAAGCCTTTTTAAACCTCAAATACATTTATTTTATTGCAGGACATTTCTCCTGCAGCAAATTAAGATCCCACATCTGTAGCAGGACAGCAAGGGCGGACCACGGTACAGTACATCCTCCGCCACCCCAGTCCTGCTGTGTTGGGAAGTTCTCACACACCTAGTGGTGTTCAGTAGACAGAAACCCATCCATCAGGACGCTTACTGATTTACCTAAATCCTCCTTGCCACCCTCCTCTCCCTTCCTCCCTCCCTCCCCTTTGCTCACTCACTCATGTCTAGTTTGTTAACCTGTCAAAGACAAAGGGGTGCTGATCAGGTTGAAGCTTTTTCCCAGAGGCCCACACCTTCTTTTGTGAAGATAACCTGAAAAGATTACTGCTATGACGTTACACTTAGGCAAGCCATGTTTGATGGCACAACACCAATCAACGCCCCCACATACACCACTGCACACACACACACACACACACCCCCAACACACTACACCCTCCCTCGTGGACCCCATGGCCCACCCACCCCTGTCCAGGAGGATATCCACATGTGAGCGAGCAGCATGGATTAGAGGAGGAGGCCGGGAGCAGTGGAGCAGGGCGGGCGAGAACCGAAAGAGAGAAGGAGAGAGAGAGAAGGAGAGAGGAATGGAGAGAAGTGAGAAGAGAAAGAGGAAATAGAGCAGACACCAGACCGGGGCACGTCCTGTCACGCCATTAAACAGTGTGTCGAACATCCCATTTCCCCCTCGTACGTCCTCCCCCTCACCCCCTCCAACCCTAATCCCTTTATTCCAAACTCACTCAAGAGTAAGCATGTGTGAAATTGCGGACTTTCTAATACACATGCTGTGGTCTGGGCTGGCCCCGGAGGTGACTGTGGGATACTGCAGGGTGCCTGCAGAAGACAGAGTGCAGAGGTGAATCATGTCATAATCAATGGTGACTTCTGTTTAACCACCTTTCTCATCCTGGCAAAATGGCTTCCATCATATCTACATGCAGGCTAGACAATGTCCATGTTTGAAGAAAGACACTTTGAAAAAAAGACATTTTGAGGACATACAAGCTTACACAGGACGGTAAAATAAAGCATTACCAATTACTGCATTTTCTGAGTATTTAAACAGGGCCTATCATTGAGTATACTCCTAGCCATACCTAACCATCCCAAACACCACGCACCATCCATCTTTCACATAGGCTACTTCAGTAAACATAATGAATGTGTTTGTTATGTTCTGTCTAATGAGCGCCTATTTTTACTCTGATTGTGTGATTTGCCTTCTCTTCGGGCTCAGAGGAAACGTTTGCTCAATGACAGAGGCATTGCTGCTGTATTCCTATGTTTGCTGAACATAACACGTCCTTTCCCCCACTGTGCAGTAATATGGCAAATATGCATCTCCCAGCCTCCAAGCACATGCAAATATAGCGAATGATATGTGTTTGAGAATGGTAAATTTCAACTCAGGACCATACTGTTTTCAAATAGGGTACGGTGGTGTTTGTTGGAAGTTGGTAAAAGCATAAAGGCTCTAAATACTAGGGAGCTATTCTCAAAATGGGAGAAAAACTGTTCATTTAAGGCTTAATTTTGTATGTCTTCAATTATATACCACAATTTAAAAGATTGTACAAATATGCCAGTCTACAACCTTTCCACCACAGTGCTCCCTCGTCAGCATGAACGGAGTCTGAGGGACAGACAGGAAATAGAGGAGCAGTGGTCTGTGGTACTACGTACTGTTAGCAGGTAACCATGGTGAAACACTAACTGAACATGACTCAACAGGGCATACAGCAGAGGTGGACATTTCTCCACCTGGAGAGCTACCTGGAATTTAGGGTTTTGCTCCATCCCCGCTATAATAACACACCTGATTCAACTCATCAATGCCCTGATGAGCATCTGCTCAGTACAATGTCTAAACAAGCACAAAGCATGGGCATTTCCCAACAAGATCTCACGGTTTGACTTAGTTTGAGTATTCAACATTTGTCCGGGGGGGATAAACAACACATTTTGACGGTTAAGTTACGGCATTAATTTCAAATAGCTACGGTAAGGGCTATGGTTTGGGATAGGGTTAAAACAACGAGCCGGAGCTCGCAGCTTACACACATCCGCCATCAATGCCCTAGCAAGCACACCTGGATCAACATCGATTATTGCCTTGGATCTCAAATGACCTGGCTGCATTTGCAACAGGAGTGATTCCAGTAATGTACAAATTAACACATTGACCAAGCCTGTTTAAACCAAAATGGTCATGACAATGGTACGTTAACAATGAGTGGAGTGAATGCCTTGCTAGATGTCACAATAGTCGAAACTGAGAGCAAATCGAAGCCAAACCCCAAGCCATCGACCCCATGGCCTGCATAGCCCCCAGATAGGAGGGTCATTGTCTCCAAAAAGCCCTCTGTTGCCCTCTTTCTTTCTCTCTGGAGGGATGTGATCAGCTTGGGGCTTGCCTGCTTTTTTTTTTTTCTCTCTCTCTCTCTCTCTCTCTCTCTCTCTCTCTCTCTCTCTCTCTCTCTCTCTCTCTCTCTCTCTCTCTCTCTCTCTCTCTCTCTCTCTCTCTCTCTCTCTCGCTCTCTCGCTCTTTCTCTCTCAAACACAAATACAAACAGATAGTGATCCAGCTCCCTGGAGATCAGAGGAATAACACTGGGCCATGGCCTCTGTGAGTTGTGCAGAGAGAGGGAGGGGAGAGGCTGGCCTATCCAGCCTAGCCCCAGAAAAGTGGAGAGGAGTAGAGTGGTGGACCATTGAAGAGGACCCTACTTGCCCTAAGACCAGGCAGCTCTGCCTTGTATGGTCTCTCTCTCTCTCTTTCTCCCTCTCACTCTCTTAATTGCTCTCTCTCTCTCTCTCCACACTGCCCCCTGCCGCTCAGGTGTAAGCTCGTACTCTGTCCCCTAGTTGCTAGGCAACATGTTCCTTTGGCGGACACCCACCTGCCTTCAGGCTTCAGTAGTCTAAACGTGGTCTTAATTGCAAATTGAGTGGGAGAGCGGACAGGCGGACGGACGGACGCCCCCTGAATGTGAAACAGGGAGCACATGCAGCCCAGCTCGCCTTGTGGACGTGGGGGGACTCATCCAGAGGAAGTGACTGGGACAAGGAGCAGAGGAGAGGAGCAGAAGAGAGGGAGGGGAGCAGAGGGGAGGGAGAGGAGCAGAGGAGAGGAGAGGAGCAGAGGAGAGGGAGGGGGCAAAGGAGAGGAGCAGAGGAGTGCGAGGGGGCAGAGGAGAGGAGAAGAGGAGAGAGAGAGGAGCAAAGGAGAGGAGCAGAGGAAAGGGAGAGGAGCAGAGGAGAGGAGCAGAGGAAAGGGAGAGGAGCAGAGGAGAGGAGCAGAGGAAAGGGAGAGGAGCAGAGGGGTGGAGAAGAGGAGAGGGAGAGGTGCAGAGGAATGGGAGAGGAGCAGAGGAGAAGAGTAGAGGAGAGGAGCAGAGGAGAGGGAGAGGAACAAAGGAGAAGAGTAGAGGAGAGGAGCAGAGGAGAGGAGCAGAGGAGAGGAGCAGAGGAGAGGAGCAGAGGAGAGGGAGAGGAGCAGAGAAGAGGAGCAGAGGACAGGACCAGATGAGAGGGAGAGGAGCAGAGGAGCAGAGGAGAGGAGCAGAGGAAAGGGAGAGGGGCATAGGAGAGGAGCAGAGGAAAGGGAGGGGAGCAGAGGGGTGGAGCAGAGGAGAGGGAGAGGAGCAGAGGAAAGTGAAAGGAGCAGAGGAGAGGAGCAGAGGAGAGGGAGAGGAGCAGAGGAGAAGAGTAGAGGAGCAGAGGAAAGGGAGAGGAGCAGAGGAGAAGAGTAGAGGAAAGGGAGAGGAGCAGAGGAGAGGGAGAGGAGCAGAGGAGAGGAGCAGAGGAGCAGAGGAGAGGAGGAGAGGAGCAGAGGAGAGGAGCAGAGGAGAGGACCAGATGAGAGGGAGAGGAGCAGAGGAGCAGAGGAGAGGAGCAGAGGAGAGGGAGATGAACAGAGGAGAGGGAGAGGAGCAGAGGAGCAGAGGAGAGGAGCAGAGGAGAGGGAGAGGAGGGTGAGGGAGAGGAGCAGAGATAGAAGTGTGGTTCAGGTAATAAACACACACATGCATGCACACATGAACACACATACTCAGTTGCACTCACAAAATATATGAATTACAGAATGATTCATAGAGAGATAGGCAGATGCTTCTAAATACTGTAGAGCCAAAACAGTAAACAGGAAACCATTGACTCCTACTATTGACTCGTCATTTCATAACATTTAACCTGGATAGTAGTAAGTACACTCTTAGAAAAAAGGTTTCCAAAAGGATTCTTCAGCTATCTCCATAGGAGGAAAAAGAAACTTCCAGGGCGCAGGTAGCTTAATGGTTAGAGCATTGGGCCAGTAACCAAAAGGTTGCTGGATCAAATCCCTTAGCGGACAAGGTACAAATCTGTCGTTCTACCCCTGAACAAGGCAGTTAACCCACTGTTGCTAGGCTGTCATTGTAAAGAAGAATTTGTTCTTAAAATAAAGCTTTTTTGATTCTGGGTAGAACCATTTTGGGTTCCATGTAGAACCCTCTGTGGAAAGGCTTCTACATGGAACTCAAAATAGTTCTACTTGGAACCAAAAGGGTTCTACCTGGAACAAATAAGGGTTCTTCAAAGGATTCTCCATTGTGGACAGACGAAAAACCCTTTTAGGTTCTAGATAGCACCTTTTTTTCAAAGTGTGGGATAGAGGAAAACTCTGCACTAGAACTAACAGTTCAAATCAGTTGACATGGTAAGTCCAAAACTTTTTTGTTGAGCCTGCTATTGTATTTTGAGATGTTAACCGTGTTTTCTAAACAGAAATATAAAGGAGTTTTCAGCGTTTTAGAGTTGAGGCCTGCCTGCCAACAAACCTATCTGGCCAAAACTCTTGGACAGAGCATATCAGAGGCCCATTCGCTAAATTCAATTACCAGAGACCTATACAGAATCCACAGGAGACAACACTACACCGGATGCTCATTTCAACTCCTCTCTCGCCAAATCCCCAAAGAAATCTCCTTCAGTCGGACAATGCACTTTTTCCCACTTGAAAAAAAGAAAGAAAATCAATATCTGCTTTCAATACATGTGGAAGCCGATCAATATGGCTGGGGCCTTTTTTTTCCCTTCTTTCTCTCCATCTCTGGCAAATGGTAAACAGAAACAATGGTATATGGTTATTCCAGGGTCAGGGTACGAGGGGAGATAGAACAGGCTGATGGGATGAGGAATCACCTCTCAGGATAGCCACACTTTACACCACAAATGTTTTTCATCTATTCATGGCATGTTGGGACACACAGTTTACAAACTCCTCTTTTTCTCTTTCTGCTTGGAGAGTGTGAGGTGAAAAAGACAACATGTGTGGCAATAGAGAGAGAGAGATGCACTTTCACACATTGGGCCTCCCTTGCATCAGCCTTGCCAGAAATGTATTTTGAAACCAAACACGCACAACATATGCTATTGCAGGAGAGTCTGAACTCTGAATAAACAAGCCTGTCGAGCAAATCATCCATAGCAAGTGGACGTTACATTGTATTAAGGTAACTAGTGTTTTTCATAAGGTTGTGGTCTTGATAGGGCACAAAGGCCTCTGAAGCTTTGTTAAATTATGCAAACACCAAACATTCAACTGAGGCCAATTGTGACCCATTATTAGTAGGCAGGGGCAATCACGCTAGGCGGTAGTTTGACTAATGGTTGAGAAAGGATTATGTCAGCAGCATACCACCCTGCATACCACTGCCGGCTTGCTTCTGAAGCTAAGCAGGGTTGGTCCTGGTCAGTCCCTGGATGGGAGACCAGATGCTGCTGGAAGTGGTGTTGGAGGGCCAGTAGGAGGCACTCTTTCCTCTGGTCTAAAAAAATATCCCAATGCCCCAGGGCAGTGATTGGGGACACTGCCCTGTGTAGGGTGCTGTCTTTCGGATGGGACGTTAAAACGGGTGTCCTGACTCTCTGAGGTCATTAAAGATCCCATGGCACTTATCGTAAGAGTAGGGGTGTTAACCCTGGTGTCCTGGCTAAATTCCCAATCTGGCCCTCAAACCATCATGGTCACCTAATAATCCCCAGTTTACAATTGGCTCATTCATCCCCCTCCTCTCCCCTGTAACTATTCCCCAGGTCGTTGCTGCAAATGAGAATGTGTTCTCAGTCAACTTACCTGGTAAAATAAATAAATAAATAAAATGTCTGTCCACAAAGTAGCCAAATATCAAACAAGACATAAAAGAGAGACATTTAGCAGGACATTTCCTGGTCGGGCAGGGTGGACTGTAGCCCAGTACAGGGCAGGGCAGCCTGGGCCTTCACAGGAACATTTTTTATGAGATATTGATGATGGTTTGGGAGGAGGGTTGAAGGGTTGGATGGTTGCTAAATGAGCCTCAGCAATGAGCTGTACAATGACTAATGTTTCCTGGGTGAGGTGCCCAGTGTGGATCTGCTCTGGCCTTTGCTGCTGCTACCGTACTCTTTCCTGTTTCCTGTTTCTCCTGTCGCCTCCTCGAGATACCAGTCTAACACTGCTAGAACCGTAGGTGACTGTAACTCTTTGTTTTGTTTTTTAGGGTGAAGTGTCGCCCCCTCTCTCTCTCTCACTCCCCTCTCACTCTCTAACTCTCTCTTCTCATCTTCTCCTTAACCATTATTAGTGACTCAACCTCCAGAGGGCAAACAAACTTTGGAGAAATGTTCCATAACCCACCAAGCAGAAACTATTTTCCTCTCCATGCAATTAACTGCACCAACATTGACACTAATATGATTACAGCCACTTTGGCAAAGGGGGGAGCAGCAATATTAGGTATCAGCAAGGGGTTGATCATAATGGTCGCATTTCCGAGAGACCAGCATTTTCTTTCTAGCAAATAGGGAGAGCTACTAAATTCTCCTTAGGCAGTAAAAACCAATGCAGTGGAACCAAGAGAACAAACACAGCCAACCACTTCTCCCCCCCCCCTCTTTTTCCTTAGTTTTTTTTTACTTTGGATCTTTGCTTTTTCCCCCTTCTCTTACCTCCCTCCGATTAATTAAGCCTTTCACGGGCATGTAATTAGGAACATTAGCAAGTCATAAACTTGCCACGAGTCTCTAAATTATGTGCAGGCCCTTAGCAATTTGTTTGTAATTCCTTTTCGGGGTGACAACGGCTCTATGGAGCCCCGTCAATCTTCCTGGTTGCCCACTGTGACCCCCCCCACCCCCCCACCCTTCCCCATTGAGTGTAGGGCCACATGGTGCCCACTCCAACCGATCTGGCCCAAAGTCTGTTGTGTTTGTTACGGGAGGGAGAGCTGATCCCTAGTCAGTGATGGAGGGTGGTACCTAACAAGTAAACATTTTCCTTGTTTCTCGTTCTCTTTTTATATTAGTTATTTTTTTATAGAAATGTATATAATTTATGAAAATATTGTGATAATATACCAGTCCATGATAACAAATGTACAGAACTGAAGATGAACACACACATGCTCACACTGTTTGTGCTAGTGCGTGTCAGCGGGTTGGGTCGCTAAAAACACAATTTCACTCTCTGTCTGTGAAGCTGCCATTGCAGTCACATCAAATAGCATGGGGAAGCAATGCAGGCCTCGGCCCTTTATCTTGTAAAATTCAACACATGTTCCACAATAATTCACACTAACTGTGACAATCTGCAGTGGGGCGACTGTCTGGCTCCTCACTGTGAGATCAATACTCCACTAATGCTGCGCAAGATTCATTTTTAATTCCCTATTATTTATGGCAGGTATTCAGAGAGCCAGAGAAAGAGAGAAAAGCAAAAAAGGAGCGGGAAATGAAGTGGAAATGGGAGAAACGAGGGATGGGATATATAGTCAAAATATATGGCAGACAGGTTGTCAGAGTATGCTGTATGAAAGCCATGAGTGGATAACGAATTATGAGGGTACGGAGGATGTAGTGTCCAGTGTGGATGTGGATTGGTTCGGGTCATGCTGTCCAGTGATGATGCAGGCGGTTTGTGGGAGGTAAAGTGTGGAAGAGAGGGCAGAGGGGAGGAGAGGTGGGGGAGAGGGCTGAAGGTGAGAGGGGCGGGTCTCTGAGCCACAGTGGGGGCTGACAGGAGGGGAAACGTAACACTCACTCCATCGGTGTTTGTCCCCATAGAGGGGAACACCTTGAGTCCACCACAAAAAAATGCTGACCACCGGTACAACTGATTGATAGGACTCTGTCCTTATTCTACCTCTCTCTCTCTCTCTGGTCTTTATTATAACAAATAAAAAAATACAATTGTGTTGTGGTGTATATTGTGTTTCAGATCCATGTAGGTATGGTTGTAGGTATGCTCTAGCTGGAAGGGCATGTAAATGAAGTGGGAAATAGAGTCATTAGGCAAATAGAAGCCTTACACGCTCAACACACATTACATCAGAATTTTCATACAGAACATGAAATGTTTTCATCAAATTATCAACGCACCATATCTGCTACTGCATTCATATATCTCACAATATGTGTTTTAAATATTGCATAGAGATACAGATCCTCTGATAACGTGGTAACTACTTACTGCACATACACACGAGTGGCTGTCGGTGTCATTTAAGATGAGGGTGGACCATTCTTTTTTATGAGCATGGCCTTATTTCTATTACAGCATATTGCATTCACCCAGCTCAATGTAACATCGATAAGTTTAGGTACATGATACTCAAATTTTCCTTATACCCATCATGAGGTTGCTATAACCTAGCCTATTAAATGAAAGTTTACAACTTAGGTGCACAGGTTGAGAGAATTTAGAGCAATCAAGGTGACAGACACTGACACATGCAGTACTGCCTTGCACAATCTTGCCTGCATCTAGCTGATCTAGGGTGTAATCATTAGTCCAGCAGTTGCAAATGAGAGTTTCTATTGGACAAATTCAGGTATGTTTATTCCTGTTTTGTTCCATTTGCTTCCGTTTGTGAAACGTTTTTCAACAGAATCGGCGCAATGAATACACCCCTGATCACACGCAAACACAGTTCACTTTAATAGCAGCCAGATCGTTGTATAATTCCATCTCACATCTACGCACTCTCTTCCTCTCACCTTTTCCCTTTGCTTGTGGACTTCAGTGCACAACACATCAGCTGTCTGTGACCAGGTGAAAAACCTTTCCAAGACAAACCTTCATATCATAACCGCTAAACGCTACGCACAGCCTACATCGTTGTCACCATATTAGATAACCTAATGTCAACATCAACATATATACTAGAACTAATGCATTTGCTAGCTAAGTAGGTGAAAGTGAAAAAAAATACAAAATATAGCTCTCTCTCTCTCTGTCTTGCTTCTTCATTTTTTAGGAAATGATTTAGTTCAAATCTGTTCAACTAATGCCTTTCTCTCTCTTTGAGTCAACTACTCTAAATGGTAAAATATTTACCTAAATTAAGTGCAGAATTTTACTGACCATTGGATTTTCAATATCCTATTCTATGATTACTGAAAAAATTGGGGGTACATTTAAAAAAAAATCGAATCTCCTGATATTTAATGATTCATGGGAAAATTAGATGTATTATCAAAAAGACCACTCCTTCAAACTGCGCTCAGACTTGACCAAAAAGCAGTAAACAGGATTCAACAACTGAAAGCAATTTTGCATAAAAGCAATTTTTTGTCTGAATGCTCTTATCTTTTTGCCAGTTGTTGTGCTGGTTGAAAAAGCAGCAGGCCCACTGTACTGCTTGGTATCTTTTTTATCATATCAATAGGAGGGAACAGGGGCATCTAACATGACCTAACCATCTAGTCCACATACTGCCACTTAAACAAGTGGCACAATTTTCCTGTTTCCTTTGTTGACCACTTGACCATGTGCTTCCCGGGCTGGGGCTCTGGGCAGATGAGCTCTCATTCAGGGCCAGCCTCTACCTCTGTCTCTGCCTCAGCTGATGAACTGGCCAGCAACAATAGCACGAGTAGGGAGCACACACAAATGCACATATCACCATTCTCCCTCCTTCGTTCTATCTCTCTCCCACCGCTCTCTCCCCAACTTGGCTCTGGTCCCTGGACTGCTTGCTCTTCTCCCTCTCACCTTCCTTCTGCCCTCCTCGTCTCTCTCTCACCTTCCTTCTGCCCTCCTCGTCTCGCTCTCACCCTCCTCCTGCTCTCCTCTCCTCGTCTCTCTCTCACCTTCCTTCTGCCCTCCTCGTCTCTCTCTCAGCCTCCTCCTGCTCTCCTCGTCTCTCTCTCAGCCTCCTCCTGCTCTCCTCGTCTCTCTCTCAGCCTCCTCCTGCTCTCCTCGTCTCCATCTCAGCCTCCTCCTGCTCTCCTCGTCTCTCTCTCAGCCTCCTCCTGCTCTCCTCTCCTCGTCTCTCTCTCACCTTCCTTCTGCCCTCCTCGTCTCTCTCTCACCCTCCTCCTGCTCTCCTCGTCTCTCTCTCACCCTCCTCCTGCTCTCCTTCTCTCTCTCACCCTCCTCCTGCTCTCCTTGTCTCTCTCTCACCCTCCCCCAGCTCTCCTCGTCTCTCTCTCACCTTCCTTCTGCCCTCCTCGTCTCTCTCTCGCCCTCCTCCTGCTCTCCTCGTCTCTCTCTCACCCTCCTCCTACTCTCCTCGTCTCTCTCTCACCCTCCCCCAACTCTCCTCGTCTCTCTCTTTCCCTCGTCCTGCTCTCCTCGTCTCCCTCGTCCTGCTCTCCTCGTCTCCCTCATCCTGCTCTCCTTGTCTCTCTAACCCTGCTCCTGCTCTCCTAATCTCTCTCTCACCCTCCTCCTGCTCTCCTCATCTCCCTCTCACCCTCCTCTTGCTCTCATCATCTCTCTCACCCTCCTCCTAATCTCCTCGTCTCTCTCTCACCCTCCGCCTGCTCTCCTCGTCTCTCTCACCTTCCTCCTGCTCGCCTCATTTCTCTCTCATCCTCCTCCTGCTCTCCTCGTCTCTCTCTCACCTTCCTCCTGCTCTCCTCAATTCTCTCTCACCCTCCTCCTGCTTTCCTCGTCTCTCTCTCACCCTCCTCCTGCCCTCCTCGTCTCTCTCTCACCCTCCCACTGCTCTCCTCGTTTCTCACACTCCCTCATCCTGCTCTCCTCGTCTTTCACTCACCCTCCTCCTGCTCTCCTCGTCTCCCTCTCACCCTCCTCCTGCCCTCCTCATTTTTCTCTCACCTTCCTCCTGCTCTCCGCGTCTCTCTCTCACCATCCTCCTGCTTTCCTCGTCTCTCTAACCCTCCTCCTACTCTCCTCGTCTCCCTCTCACCCTCCTCCTGCCCTCCTCGTCTCTCTCTCACCCTCCTCCTGCTCTCCTCGTCTCCCTCTCACCCTCCTCCTGCTCTCCTCGTCTCCCTCTCACCCTCCTCCTGCCCTCCTCGTCTCTCTCTAATCCTGCTCCTGCTCTCCTTGTCTCCCTCTCACCCTCCTCCTGCTCTCCTCGTCTCCCTCTCACCCTCCTCCTGCCCTCCTCGTCTCTCTCTCATCCTCCTCCTGCTCTCCTCATCTCTCTCTCTATCTTTCTCTTTTTTTCTTCTATTCATCCAGCATCTCCCCCTCTCCATAGCCCAGACAATGGGAGCCTAGCTGCAGCTTGCCACGGGGCCCTCCAGACAATGGAGTCTTATCATGTCGTGGGCCCGAGGGTGCCAAGGTAAATCCTACAACTTGGCAGACCCGCGTGCCAACCCAGGGATTCCAGCGTCCGCCAGCATCGCAGCACAGTCTCTCTCTGCTGTATGGCTGCCTTCCACCTATCTTGCTTGAGCATGTTTTCTTCCCCACGTTTGTTTATTTTTCCCTCTCTTTCCAACTTTTCCTTTCCTATTAATAAGTGAATGGGGTGAGTTCTCCACACACATCAATCAAAACCTGTTGAATCCTAGTGAAAGGGGTTGGCTACAGTATATGAAACTGCAGTGGTTACCTTGAAAGACAGCTCCATGCTTCTCTATCCTCCTCCCCCACCACTACAGTCCATCCCAGCCTGGCCACTGGAGCCTTAGTAATGGTGAGTGGGGGGTTTGGTGAATGGCGGTGCCATCTGCCCTTACCTTCAGTAAGGGTGACCCCTCCACAGGTGGCACTCCCCGTCGTCTTATCAGGAGGGGGGTGGGCGTGTACATAAACAGCGCTGGCGTGAAGAGTGATGGGACAGGGCACGCCGTCCGCAATTCAGCGTCCATTCCTCCATTCTCCCTCCTCCTCCACCTCCCTCCTCCCACCATCCATCCTTTATGGAATCATTTGCATATTGCATAGGCTGTGCTGTTTTTATTGAGGTCATTTTTATCAGTCCTCTGTGGTGGCCCGACACAATAAATTCAGCTTACTCCTGGACAAGGATGATCTTTTTTATCTAATCAAGCTGTTCCACGCTGAATCCATTCTCTTGCCCACCTTCCACCTTCCCCATGCTCCTATGTTTGTCTCCTTGCTCTCCTCTATCTGTCTGTCTGTCTGTCTGTCTGTCTGTCTGTATCTCGCTCGCTTGCACTGACCGTAGAGAGCTGTTTATGTTTCTATTTTGGTTTGGTCAGGGTGTGATTTGGGTGGGCATTCTATTTTCATTTTCTATGTTTTGTATTTCTTTGTGTTTGGCCGGGTGTGGTTCTCAATCAGAGGCAGCTGTCTATCGTTGTCTCTGATTGAGAACCATACTTAGGTAGCTTTTTCCCACATGGTTTTTGTGGGTAGTTAATTTCTGTTTAGTGTTTTCACCTTACAGGACTGTTTCGGTTATTCTCTTGTTTATTTTTGTTATAGTGTTCAGTTTTAATAAAACAAGCATGAACACTTACCACGCTGCGCTTTGGTCCGATGATTCCTCTTCTTCAGACGACGAATACCGTTACAGACACACAAAACCTGTTTCTCTTCAGTATGAAAAAGAAAATCAATAACAGCTCTATTATTAAGCACAAATGGTGTGGAATCTATCCCCCCCTCCCCCCATACAAATAGACCCTACAAGCATTGTCTATCATACCAGTTTGAGTGTTGTTAGCTGTGAACACAGTTAGTGTTGGCTGTGTTGTCTGTCTGAACGTCACCATGCGTTAGCTGAAAGCTACATCTGCACTGGAGTCTGCACCTGCAGCCCTCTAAGCCCTCTCCTCTTCTCCCTGATCCCCCAGCACTGATCTGAGATCTGATCTCAGGCAGCTGTTCTGGAGGATTAAGCCTCTTAAAACATACTGTTCAACCTCTGAGCGCTACAGGGCCCAGGGCATGGGGCCAGCGTTGATGCCCACTGAGAATCATCGTCCCTAGGGAGAGGTTCAGAGAGAGGCCCCTGTGAAGTCTCACGTTCTCCAGCCCCCAGACTCAAGAGGAGAGAGGAGGGAATTTTATGTACCACAGTAACTGGAATACAAAATTAACCTGAGTCAATGTCGTTTGCACCCCGACTGCCACTCATCATTTATCCACCTCGTTTTTTTTTACCACCAACGGATCACCCTGAGACAACACTCGTGACTGTGTTTTGGGGTCAACATTAAGTTGTTGTCTCCTATATCTCAGTCAGGGTCACCATGCTGGAGGAGGTATTGATAGTGAGGATATTAGAGGTATTGTAGATGCTAGTGTCAATCCAAACCAGGCATTTGGTTTCACGAGTAACTGAAAAACGACCAAGTAAGAAAGTGAGTTTGACTGAATACAGCCCCTAGTGTCTCAATGCACTAATTTATCCAAAGACTAGGAGTAAACAAATTCTGAAATTTTCTGTACAAAAATGATGCAGAAAAATTAATCCATGCTTTTGTTACTTCTAGGTTAGACTACTGCAATGCTCTACTTTCCGGCTACCCGGATAAAGCACTAAATAAACTTCAGTTAGTGCTAAATACGGCTGCTAGAATCCTGACTAGAACCCCCAAAAATGTGCATATTACTCTGGTGCTAGCCTCCCTACACTGGCTTCCTGTTAAGGCAAGGGCTGATTTCAAGGTTTTACTGTTAACCTACAAAGCGTTACATGGGCTTGCCTCTACCTATCTTACCGAGTTGGTCCTGCCGTACATACCTACACGTACGCTACGGTCACAAGACGCAGGCCTCCTAATTGTCCGTAGAATTTCTAAGCAAACAGCTGGAGGCAGGGCTTTCTCCTATAGATCTCCATTTTTATGGAATGGTCTGCCTACCCATGTGAGAGACGCAGACTCGGTCTCAACTTTTAACCTGTTTGGGCTGCAGGGGCAGTATTGAGTAGCCGGATAAAAGGTGCCCATTTCAAACGGCCTCGTACTCAATTCTTGCTCGTACAATATGCATATTATTATTACTATTGGATAGAAAACACTCTCTAGTTTCGAAAACCGTTTGAATTATATCTATGAGTAAAACAGAACTCATTTTGCAGCAAACTTCCTGACAGGAAGTGGAAAATCTGAAATCGATGCTCTGTTCTAGGGCCTGCCTATAAATGTCCTTGATATATATCAGTTTACATGCACTTCATACGTCTTCCACTAGATGTCGACAGGCAGTGAGAGAAGAAATGGAGTGTGTAACTTGATCTGGGGTCGAACAAAAGCTCTTTGTATGACGTGTCACCAGTTTCCTGTTTTCTGGAGAGCGCGTGAAGGGACCTGGTTTTGCCTTCTGTACAGCTGTCGTTATAGACGACTAATATCTCCGGCTTTGATTTTATTTGATACATGTGACAATATCATCGTAAAGTATGTTTTTTCAATATAGTTTTATTAGATTATTGACATTTTTTCGGGACGTTAGGCGTGTTGCGTTGTGTGCCTTTGTTCAGGAAGGAGAGCTTCGCGCCACTTTGCTAGCTTTCCGTGCTAATTGACTGGAGAAGAGGACATTCTAAATCCAAACAACGATTGTTCCCGACAAAGGACCCCTTGTACAACATTCTGATGAAAGATCGTCAAAAGTAGGACCCATTTTATGATGCTATTTCATATATCTGTCGAACATGTGAAATAGTCGTTTGCGCCCAGATTTTGGGTACTCTCTCGCTATACCTAAGCTGGATGTCGTAATGAAGTTATTTTTAGAATTCTAACACGGCGATTGCATTAAGAACTAGTGTATCTATCATTTCCTATACAACATGTATTTTTTATTTATTTTTTAGTAACATTTATGTATAGTTATTTGGTCAGAATAGTTGAGTGCCATAAAAATATCCGCACCTTCTGGGAAAAAGATGCTACGTTAGCACAATGTATAACCACTGATTTCAGCTCCAAATATGCACATTTTCGAACAAAACATAAGTGTATGTATAACCTGATGTTATAGGACTGTCATCTGATGAAGCTTATCAAGGTTAGTCAAAAATTATATATCTTTTGCTGGTTTATTCGCTATCGCTAACGTGCCTATTGCTATCGCTAACGTGCCTTGATGAATGAATGCGGTAGTGTGGTAGGCTATTGTAGTAAGCTAATATAATGCTATATTGTGTTTTTGCTGTAAAACACTTAAAAAAACGGAAATATTGGCTGGATTCACAAGATGTTTGTCTTTATTTTGCTATACACCATCGATTTTTCAGAAATGTTTTATGATGAGTATTTAGGTATTTGACGTTGGTGTCTGTAATTACTCTGGCTGCTTCGGTCCTATTTGTGACGGTAGCTGTGATGGTAGCTGCAATGTAAAACTGAAATATACCTCAAATATGCTAATTTTTCGAACAAAACATAGATTTATTGTATAATATGTTATAGGTGTCATCTGATGAAGTTGTTTCTTGGTTAGTTTGGTTGGTTCTTGGTTAGTTAGGTTTGTGCATGCTACCTGTGCTGTGAAAAATGTCTGTCCTTTTTTGTATTTGGTGGTGAGCTAACATAAATATATGTGGTGTTTTCGCTGTAAAACATTTTAAAAATCGGACATGTTGGCTGGATTCACAAGATGTTTATCTTTCATATGCTGTATTGGACTTGTTAATGTGTGAAAGTTAAATATTTCTAAAAAATATATTTTGAATTTCGCGCCCTGCACTTGAAGTGGCTGTTGTCATATTGTGCCCGGCTTCGGGCTCGCAGCCAGACAAAGTTAAGTCTTTACTGAAGACTCTTCTCTTCAGTGGGTCATATGATTGAGTGTAGTCTGGCCCAGGAGTGTGAAGGTGAACAGAAAGGCTCTGGAGCAACGAATCGCCCTTGCTGTCTCTGCCTGGCCGGTTCCCCTCTCTCCACTGGGATTCTCTACCTCTAACCCAATTACAGGGGCTGAGTCACTGGCTTACTGGTGCTCTTTCATGCCGTCCCTAGGAGGGGTGCGTCACTTGAGTGGGCTGAGTCACTGACGTGATCTTCCTGTCTGTGTTGTCGCCCCCCCTTGGGTTGTGCCGTGGCGGATATCTTTGTGGGCTATACTCGGCCTTGTCTTAGGATGGTAAGTTGGTGGTTGAAGATATCCCTCTAGTGGTGCGGGGACTGTGCTTTGGCAAAATGGGTGGGGTTATATCCTTCCTGTTTGGCCCTGTCCAGAGGTATCATTGGATGGGGCCACAGTGTCTCCTGACCCCTCCTGTCTCAGCCTCCAGTATTTATGCTGCAGTAGTTTATGTGTCGGGGGGGCTAGGGTCAGTTTGTTATATTTGGAGTACTTCTCCTCTCTTATCCGGTGTCCTGTGTGAATTTAAGTATGCTCTCTCTAATTCTCTCTTTCTCTCTTTCTCTGAGGACCTGAGCCCTAGGACCATGCCTCAGGATGACCTGGCATGATGACTCCTTACTGTCCCCAGTCCACCTGGCCGTGCTGCTGCTCCAGTTTCAACTGTTCTGCCTGCGGCTATGGAACCCTGACCTGTTCACCGGACGTGCTACATGTCCCAGGCCGGCTGTTTTCAACTCTCTAGAGACCGCAGGAGCGGTAGAGATACTCTTAGTGATCGGCTATGAAAGCCAACTGACATTTACTCCTGAGGTGCTACTAACTACTGTGATTATTCTTATTTGACCATGCCAGTCATTTATGAACATTTGAACATCTTGGCCATGTTCTGCTATAATCTCCACCCGGCACAGCCAGAAGAGGACTGGCCACCCCTCATAGCCTGGTTCCTCTCTAGGTTTCTTCCTAGGTTTTGGCCTTTCTAGGGAGTTTTTCCTAGCCACCGTGCTTCTACACCTGCATTGCTTGCTGTTTGGGGTTTTAGGCTGGGTTTCTGTACAGCACTTTGATATATCAGCTGATGTACGAAGGGCTATATAAATACATTTGATTTGATTTGATTTAAACAGAACAGTGCCCTGTAGTGGAAAAAGTGGGGATTTTTCTCTGCTGTTTCTAACCTTCTCCTCCTCCCTCTGTCCATCCCGCCCTCCCTCATTTCTTAATTTGTCTAGACAGGGTCATCTCTACAGATTAACTCTGAAAACGAGATCCTAACTGAACGTGCCACAGGGAACATCTATCACACACATCTATCATGCTAAATGTGTCTATTTGCATTTCTCCTCTTCCCCAGTTTTTAAAGAGAAACAAATCCATCTCTCTTGTTTGACAGTCCACATTAAAACTGCAAGTGTGAAGTGGAGAGGTTTGGGACGGCCGCAACTTTTTCCCCACATTGTTGTAACATGGAATGCAAATAGCCTAGCTTTCCCCTGGTGAGGAAGAGAATACAAAAAAAATGTAAGGAGGGAAACATACAGAAACAGTGGCAGAGACAGCCACCATGCATGAAAAAGGCAAAAACAGAGGACAAAAAATCTCAACCTCTGCTCCATCAAGAAGTCCCTCCCACTCACGCCATCACAATATTATAGCAATAATTGCTGGACAAAATTAAACAAGTAAAACAATGAGCTTGCCCGAGGGGCTGCCTTCCCTCTAAATCAGTCTATGCATTTTAAAAGAAGGTCACCCCCCCCCCCCCCCCGTTGGATCAGTGACACGTGCGTGGTGCGAGCAGCTGACCTGAGTTTGAATTTAGAGTGTTCATTAATAGGATATTATGCCATATGCTCACTGCACTGTCTTACTCTAATGCTTGGCTCTGACTTGAGAATTTGTAATTAGTGACGGTATAATGAGGGTATTGGAGGGACTAATACTGTGGAGCGCTGCAGGAGGAATAGATTTGCTCATTGTACTGCAGAAGCGCTAGACTATCAGCCCAGGAACCCGGCCACCGGTAAGCTACGTGCAACAACCACACACCAGACACCCGCTGAATTAGTGGAGACATTGAACCCACCTCTCCCAAGTACTGACAACAACACAGTCCTCCACACATGGCGATAGCGATTTTCCCGCTAATGCAACTATGCCATGTTTCAGTAGTACTAATGAATTCTTATTCACAATGATCTTCATGGGCGGTTGTGAAGGACGGATGTTTGACTTGTTTTTTACTCCTTTATGTTGCTGCTGTGTTGCTGTCCCAGCACTTTCCCTTAATATGATGTCATAATTATGCTGTCCGTGCTAAATGCCTATTGTGTGGCTGCTTACAAAAGCAGCAAACGCACAGATTTTCCAAGACGCGGCAGTAAATAAATACACACATTGTGGACTACGCAGAGGAGCTATCAACACTGACGACATAAGTCAGGTGCATTGCGCCGAGCAGACAATGACAGTTATACACATCGGAATGGTAGGAAACTCAGGGGACTATAACAGCCTGCACACACTCGCACCTCTACAGCACAGTGAATCACTGGAACTCAATAGCAACATGGCAGATCACACTAATTTATAGGCCAGGGGGGTGACAGAGATGTGTGTGAGTACTTCCACTATGAGCCATTTGCTGACATGCACCCCTCACTGACAGACAGAAGACTGTGTGTGTGTGTGTGTGTGTGTGTGTGTGTGTGTGTGTGTGTGTGTGTGTGTGTGTGTGTGTGTGTGTGTGTGTGTGTGTGTGTGTGTGTGTGTGTGTGCGCGTGTGCGTGTGCGTGTGCGTGTGCGTGTGCGTGTGCGTGTGTGTGTGTGTGTATCCCAGGATCATTACACATTTCTCATATTCTCTAAAAACTCAAATACTAGTTAGAAAAAGTTCCGTGCAGAGCAGGCACAGTGTGAAATAAATTTCACCCCCGGCCCCTGCACATGACATTGCACATAAATATTCAATAAATTAGCCTGGGCTGTTTTATACAGTAGATTGATCAGTCATCTCTCGGCAACCTTGTGACAGGCAATGCTGGGCCTGAAATATTAATGCTGACAAATTAGGGATTTCTGAGTAAATTATGTCACATCGCACGGCTTCACTCAAATTTACTCCCTGGCACGAGGGCACATTCACCGGCGCGGTAATGTACTTCCTACCCTCACGCCCCTGCACCATCCCTCCCTCCTCCTCGCTTCTGCCTCAAAATGACATTCATTATTTTATCGTTAAGCAGGAGTCCTTCTTTCCTGGTGCCCAGGCAGCGAAAGAAAAGAAAGAGCAAAAAAGGAGGGGGAGAAAAATGTACATCTGAAGGGCCAACCATGTGCATGTCCCACATCTGTGTAGTTCATCTCTAAAGGGACAACTCTTGTACCACATCTGTGTAGTTCATCTCTAAAGGGTCAACTCTTGTACCACATCTGTGTAGTTCATCTCTAAAGGGCCAACTCTTGTCCCACATCTGTGTAGTTCATCTCTAAAGGGCCAACTCTTGTCCCACATCTGTGTAGTTCATCTCTAAAGGGCCAACTCTTGTCCCACATCTGTGTAGTTCATCTCTAAAGGGTCAACTCTTGTCCCACATCTGTGTAGTTCATCTCTAAAGGGCCAACTCTTGTCCCACATCTGTGTAGTTCATCTCTAAAGGGCCAACTCTTGTCCCACATCTGTGTAGTTCATCTCTAAAGGGTCAACTCTTGTCCCACATCTGTGTAGTTCATCTCTAAAGGGCCAACTCTTGTCCCACATCTGTGTAGTTCATCTCTAAAGGGTCAACTCTTGTCCCACATCTGTGTAGTTCATCTCTAAAGGGCCAACTCTTGTCCCACATCTGTGTAGTTCATCTCTAAAGGGACAACTCTTGTCCCACATCTGTGTAGTTCATCTCTAAAGGGCCAACTCTTGTCCCACATCTGTGTAGTTCATCTCTAAAGGGCCAACTCTTGTCCCACATCTGTGTAGTTCATCTCTAAAGGGTCAACTCTTGTCCCACATCTGTGTAGTTCATCTCTAAAGGGCCAACTCTTGTCCCACATCTGTGTCGTTCATCTCTAAAGGGACACTATGTCCTTGTCCCACATCTGTGTAGTTCATCTCTAAAGGGACACTATGTCCTTGTCCCACATCTGTGTCGTTCATCTCTAAAGGGACAACTATGTCCTTGTCCCACATCTGTGTAGTTCATCTCTAAAGGGTCAACTCTTGTACCACATCTGTGTAGTTCATCTCTAAAGGGTCAACTCTTGTCCCACATCTGTGTAGTTCATCTCTAACGGGACAACTCTTGTACCACATCTGTGTAGTTCATCTCTAAAGGGTCAACTCTTGTCCCACATCTGTGTAGTTCATCTCTAACGGGACAACTCTTGTACCACATCTGTGTAGTTCATCTCTAAAGGGCCAACTCTTGTCCCACATCTGTGTAGTTCATCTCTAAAGGGACAACTCTTGTACCATTTATGTGTAGTTCATCTCTAAAGGGCCAACTTTTGTACCACATCTGTGTAGTTCATCTCTAAAGGGCCAACTCTTGTACCACATCTGTGTAGTTCATCTCTAAAGGGCCAACTCTTGTCCCACATCTGTGTAGTTCATCTCTAAAGGGACAACTCTTGTACCATTTATGTGTAGTTCATCTCTAAAGGGCCAACTTTTGTACCATTTATGTGTAGTTCATCTCTAAAGGGCCAACTTTTGTACCACATCTGTGTAGTTCATCTCTAAAGGGCCAACTCTTGTACCACATCTGTGTAGTTCATCTCTAAAGGGCCAACTCTTGTCCCACATCTGTGTAGTTCATCTCTAACGGGACAACTCTTGTACCACATCTGTGTAGTTCATCTCTAAAGGGCCAACTCTTGTCCCACATCTGTGTAGTTCATCTCTAAAGGGCCAACTCTTGTCCCACATCTGTGTAGTTCATCTCTAACGGGACAACTCTTGTCCCACATCTGTGTAGTTCATCTCTAAAGGGACAACTCTTGTACCATTTATGTGTAGTTCATCTCTAAAGGGCCAACTTTTGTACCATTTATGTGTAGTTCATCTCTAAAGGGCCAACTTTTGTACCATTTATGTGTAGTTCATCTCTAAAGGGCCAACTTTGTACCATTTCTGTGTAGTTCATTGTGCCAATTGGAGTGGAGATTTGTGACCGGGTGGAACGCTCCCATTTACAAGCATTCAACTCCAATGTGTGTGTGTATGCATGTGTTAGCATGCATGGACGTGTGTGTGCAGACGTGTGTGTGTTTTGTGGAATGATGAGGGGTCGTGTGTGTGTAGGGTGGGGTTTATTAGTTGTACTCTGGACTTGGATACTCTGGGGACCCAGGTAGAAATGACTGTATGTGCAGGATAGGGCAGTATGTGACAGGGTCTCAGGGAAAATACACCTGAATGGTCTCCACTTGGTCAGGAGGGCCCTGGGAAAGAGTCAAGGAGAGGATGTCTACAAGCTTCTATCACATATCACAGAAATGCATTATCATTTAGCAGAGCTCAGAGACATACTAGAGGATATGTAGAGCTACAGATAAATACATGATAATAAACACAGAGTCTAGAAAACATTATGAACACCTTCCTAAAACTGAGTTGCACCACCTTTTTCCCTCAGAACAGCCTTCATTTGTCGGGGCGTGGACTCTGCATGGTGTCGAAAGCATTCCAAAGGGATGTTGGCCCACGATGACTCCAATGCTTCCCACAGTTGTGACATCAATAAGGGATCATAGCTTTCACCTGGATTCACATGGTTAGTCTATGTCATGGAAAGAGCAGGTGTTCCTAATGTGCCTTGAACGGGTCATGGTAGTAGGTGACAGGCACACCGGTTTGAGTGTAAAGAACTGCAACGCTGCTGGGTTTTTCACACTCAACAGTTTCTCGTGTGTATCAAGAATGGTCCACCACCCAAAGGACATCCAGCCAATGGCAGGCCAGTGATTAAAAACAGATAATTGATGAAAGGAAGCTGACACAAATTGTGCAGAGCAACAGAAAATAAACAGTTAGTCAGCTGACAGTCCAGTACAACATTGGTGCCCAAAGACCCATAAAAGAATGCACAACTCATCATACCTTGACCTTACAGTTCCACATCTTTCAGCAAAAAACAAGAAACTGCAGTGGGCTAAGGAACGAAAACACTGGACACTGTTGAATGGAGAAAACCACATGACTACATGCATCCATCATGCACCTCAACATTACAGGTGGTGGTGTGATGGTGTGGGGTTTGTTTTCATGGCACATATTGGGCATTTGATAAAAGTGGAACAAGTTTGAACACCATTGCCAATCATGTGCATCCCTTCATGGCAACAGTGTATCCATCTGCATATTGATTTTTTCAGCAGTATAATGCCACATGCCACAAGGCCAGGATTGTCCAGGAATGGTTCCACGGACATGACAGTGAATTCAGCTTACTGCAGTGGCCTGCCCAGTCACCAGATCTCAATCCAACTGAGCATCTGTGAGATAAGATGGAACGAGATCCACTACCAGCCAACTTGACACAACTGTGGGAAGCATTTGAGTCAACATGGGCCAGCATCCCTGTGGAATGCTTTCGACACTTTGTAGTGTCCCTACCCTGACAAATTGTGGCTGTTCTGAGGGCAAAAGGGTGTGCAACTCAATTTTAGGAAGGTGTTCCTAATGTGTTGTGAAATCAGTGTATATTGGACCACTGAGAAATGCAGCAGAATATAAGATATCACTGAGAAATATTAAAGTATTCATCAGAGGACTGCAAATGGATGTATGAAATCATATGAATGCTGAGAAAAGCATGAGAACACTTAAGAGCATTGCTCCATGAATTCTCAGCGCTCTTTGCCACTGCCTATGGCAATACATATAAGATTTATGAAAATCCATACATGACGCAAATCATAAGCCAACATGTTTTAAAACTCATTTTCTCTCATTGAGAACGTACAAATCTATGTCCACTTTACTCAGCAATGTCACGGCTTTTGGACATAAACCAGCATTGGAACTCTCATGGTCCAGATCTTTGTGATGTAATGGTGTGTTTGGTCTTTGTTGGGATCTTTGTTGTGTAATGGTGTGTTTAGTGTTGAAATGCTGAGTAAGACATACTGTACAGCATGGCTCTTAGATATGCATAGGTCCAAGGATTGACCTGTGAGGTATTACAGGGTGGAGAGATAAGGCCCTGCTCAGCAACAACTGCTAGTCAGCCTGTAATGAATGAGCTCCCAGTCTGAAATCAATAGTATCAGTGAGGAATCGTCCACCACCCGACAGCAAAAGATGAGCCAGGAGAAATTCTGTCGATAAACACCACTATGGATGCCCCTCAATACCCCCGCCACACCCGTTTCCGGGGTTTCCTGTGTTTGGTTAGCACTACATGTTTTATCCCTAAGCCCAACGCGGGGAAGCAACGTGGGACACACACAGAGACAAACACAGACACGCACACATACACGCAGGCACACACACCCAAACCCCTTCCAAACTATAATGTGACAGCCTGTCCTGCTGTATTGAGTATGCATCTCTGTCAGTATGGAGCTGTGAGCGATATAGTCTGAATAACCCCTCTCTGACATGAATCAGGAGAGCAGCACCAAACACCAAGCAGTGGTGAGTTCCTGCAGGGGCAGCCATGGACGTTTGTGTATTTGAGGCAAAGTGGCATGCTTTCTCCTGACATTTGTTGTGGGGAATGTGTGAGAGCTCAGGACTGGGGTTGATATCACCTGTCTGCACAAATACACCCTCTTTGGTTGGAGATGAAATAGTGAGAGCACAGAGTGAGAAGCCAGAGAAAACTTTCAAAGGTGTGTAGCTGTGTGTGAGTATGAATGGGTGAGTGTGTCTGCCATCTCCCTCAGACCCTTCCGCCAGAAATGAAGCTGAGGCCTGGGCTCTGGAGATGACTTCTACCATCTCCCCCCAAAAAGTGAAATATCTCAACAAAAAAGAAAGAAAGTGGGAAGAAAGGTAGGGAAAATATCTGTGGTTCGACTGTCAGCTGTGGTGATGAATGGAAATGGACCTCTCTCCTCTCGCTGCTCTTAATGCAATCACTTCGGCACGGCACAGCTGCCATCTTTGATGCCGTCCCGTTTTTGTAAATTCTGAGCAAATTACTCCGTCAGAACCCGGCGGCGCCTGTCCATCAGGCTGAAGGGCAGGGAGATGTCGCAGAGACAGGTGACTGACAAGTAGAGGAGGAGCAGAGGAGGAGGGGGCGGAGAGAAGGAGGGAGATTGAGAGGAAGTGGGAAAGAGAGGGAGAGAGGGGGAGAGAGGGGAGAGGCAAAGGGAGAAATAAAATGAGCAGAGGGCAAAATAGAAAAAAGGGGATTTTTTACCTATCGTCCCTTGGGCATGGCAGTATCAAGTCAATCTGGGGGCTAATTGGTGTCAGGGCTTGAATCCTATCTCCTTGAGAGGCGAGCAGAAGGTTGATGAAGTTGGATGTACAGGATGATAGGGCACAACAATGGCAGGCAGGAATAAAGGCTGCTACCATGAAGCTCTCTTTCCTCTACGAGAGCATACTTCTGACCTTGGCCTTGTCCTTGCCACTCACAACTTTCTCTCTCTCGCTCCCTCATTCAACTTCTTTTCACAATACATTCTCTCATTCTCTCATTCTGTGGCTGCCAGTGAATCTGGACCATCAGAGAATATTTTTTCCTTCCCAAAATACTGTAACCTTAAAAGGTGAGGTAAAGTGTATGAACATATAATATTGAAATGTGCTAAACATGTTAGTTGGTGCGAATTAAATTGTGAGGGAAGCATAGAGCGATCCCATTATTCGTCAGAGGTGGAGACAGGTCCACTATAAATTATATCTAATGAGGCAGAGGATTTGGTCTGTTGTTGACGGACGTGTTGACAGGACCCCCTTTGTCTCTGTCGCGGCCCTGCCCCTATTCATGAGGCAACAGGCTCATCTCTGGGCCTCTGCGCCGCCTTTGCTCTCTACTTCACGTGCTCAGAGCGAGTGAGACACTGGTGATATGTGTTATCACGGAGGTGCCGGCAGCTGCCAACAGGTACACGGCGGCAGGTCTTACCACAGACTGGCAGGTGATACCTCAACGCAGGCTGGTGGAAAACTTAATGCACCGCTCTCCCCAATGCCCCGCCCCAAAACCCCTTGCTTTCCGACACAACATTAATGCATGGTGCTGCCACAGAATGGCAGAAAATTAAGCACTTGAATTTGGAATCAGACACGCAGCGAACACAAAACACATGAAAGGGAGTGAGGTGTATTTTTGTTCTCTCTCTGTAGTTATAAGAAATAAAATATCTTGCAGGTCTGTGGCACTCTGCTTGGTGAACAATGTGGCGAGGGACTCGATCTGAACGCACCATATCAAACCATTCCCAGTCAAGGAAAGTGAAAGAGCTAGAGATAAACAGATGAAAGGAGAGAACAACATAAAGATAGAAACAGAAGAGGATGGATAAAAGTGAGGGAAAGAGAGAGAGTGTGAGGGAGAGAGGAGAGAGGAAAGAGAGCAATGAGTGGTGGTGGTCGGTCAGAGAGACCCAGACACTTGCAACTCCTGACCTTTCACAGCAGCCCACCATGGATAAAGATAATTAGCCCAGTCAACTCAGACCACCCCTCTGACTACCCCCTCTGACTACCCCCTCTGCCACCAGCTAAACCCCAGCACCCAAATAGAGCTCAGTTCTAAAATAAACCCCTGCCATAGACACATACTGCAATTAAAACTGTCTCATCCCTGCTCTCAAAACAGCAACACACATGGACCGACAGCTGATACACTCACACAGACCGACAAAGTTGCACACCCAGGCACAGGCCCAACAAAAACACCAGCATGGGAAGGATGGGACTGGACTGGCATCTGGCTATCCAGCTTCCATCATCCTCTCTGTCTTGCTTTTCCAATTATATCCTTCTCTTCTCACTGTCTCTCTCTCTCTCTCTCCAATGCAGTTCAGATGCATTGCTAGTGCAGAGGCGGACGAGGACATGTGTGAAAACATCCAACGTTTTGTGTTTCTTTTTAATTATGGCAGATTAAGAGATTTAGCATCCCATCTCAAGACCACAACTGTCAAAACACTGGGCAGGAAAAGCTTGTTCTCACACCTCCCCCTTCCTCCACCCTACTCGCCCTCAGCCTTTGAGTAGGATGCAAGTCCACCCTTCCCAATTCATGAATACAGAAATGTGTGAGTGGGCATATTTTAGAGTCAAATGTGTGTGTTTGTGCACATGCATGTTTGTGTGTGCAAGGTTGGAAGGGGGTTTGTGTGCGTGTCAGTCCAACATGGCAGGTGACAGTTGCTCTTCATATTTCAGTTTTTTCCTCAATAACAAAGTTTAGATTTGTTAGTTAGGCATTTAGGTGAGCACTGTGTGAGGCACCTGAACTGTGTCTGCCCTCAAGTTCAGCCTTAAAGAAACAGCAGCTGTCTGCTGCTTGCCTGCCTTCCCTTTGTCTCTCCATCTACTTTGAGAACCCCTCCCACAACCTGCATGTTCCTGTGTAACCTCTGACCTTAACTGCTGCACTAATACCTTCAGCTGCCAATGTCATGGCCTGACAGGTTGGCAGCGGGGCCTTTGTCTCTGACGTTCTCTCCCTCTCTCCCACCCCTCCTCCATCCAACCTTCATCCAACCCCCATTGCACACAGACAGATAAATGATTTCTATTTGTCCTCTGCGGCGAGGAAAGAAGTTATCGATACAATCCGCCAAATGATGTCAAGGATTTGTCAGCAAAGCTTATGAATGCCCAAAACACCCCCCACCCCCTCCATCCCCCTCAAAAACACCTCTGCAGGCCAGGAAGATTGAGAGCCAGGACACTTTATTGATTCTACCCTCCCTCACCACCTCTCCCATCACCCTCACCTTCTTAAATGGAAGCTCAGTCTACAAAGGAGAGAGCGGCAGCTTTTGTGTGCTAAAATGTGGCTAAAAGCTGTCTGTCTGTGGTGTTCAGGAAGGTAGGGATTGAATTCGATATTAAGATCTAACACTGGCTTCCAGCAGTTCTGTTCTGACTAAAGGAGGGGTGGATGCTGTCTGGCTGGATGGGATCAAATCTCCCCTTGCTTCCCCTTACTTTGCCCTGTTGTTTGGGAGAAAGATCAGGCGGATGGATGGCTGGAATATAGATCAACTTTGTGGAGTTGACAAAGGGAGGCGTGGGGTGGGACGGTAGGAGCAGAGCCGATGGCATTGAGGAACGTCTTGACGGTGGGTACAACGCCTTGGCCATGCAGGCTCTGTGGCTGCCAGAAAAGAGGAGAGGACAAGTAGACAGGGTAAGGCAAGATAATCTGTCTGGCAGATGCTGCAGAATGGAGAGCAAACCAATCAGGGATGGAGAAAGGAGAAGAAGGGGGTTTGAGGATGACAACAGATGATGGGGAAACGTGTACAGAAAAAGGTGATGTGCAGTATTCAATTACATAAATACAATGAATGTATAGTTTGAATTCAAATTAAGTACATAATGAAGTCCATAGCATAGTACAATTCTTTACAATTGGTCCAAAATATAACAAAGTATGGTCATTGCCACTCTATCAATTAATGTGATTTGTTAAACCCAGGTTATGAGGGAGTTTCAGGTGATACACATTCTTCCCTCTGCCCTATCCTGTCCTGTTCTCTTCACGGTACAGGAGAACACACAAGGACTCCCTCCCGTCTCCTGAGGTAAAGCTCTTTGGCAAACACTGCTCTGATTAAAACAAACAGGCCAGTGAGCCTCTCTGTCGGGGGGCGACAGGGCAAACAGGCCCCACGCAGCAGGAGGGCCTGAGACAGAAGCAGAATCACACTACAGACAGACAGTACTGCACTGAGTCACAACGAGGTAGTACAGCTCTGAGGGGCTGAGACAGTGACAGGTCAAAGACAGACGTGTGACACAGCATGGTGTCACAGACAGCACAGTGTGGAATGAGTCATAGCAGTCCATTACAGACAGTACAGATTTTGAGACAACTGTCTTGAGTAGCACAAACTGCCACTAATCCACTAACAGTGACCCGTCACTAGCGGTTACAAACAATATAGAGCAAAACAACACAATAGGGGAGTCACAAACAAAACAGTCACAGACTAAACAAAACAGTTACAGACTAAACAAAACATTCACAGACTAAACAAAACAGTCACAGACTAAACAAAATATTCAAAGACTAAACAAAACATTCAGACTAAACAAAACAGTCACTGACTCAACAAAACAATCACAGACAAAACAGAGTAATTAAGTCATTGAGTCACAGGACTCTTTACACAATGGACATGACCCTGGTCTTATGTTATGCTATGTTGCCTTCAGGCCCGTCTACTACCTCAGTGTCCTGAGCAGAAAGGGGATGAGTGGGGGCTACCATCACACGTACGATGGCTGTCATTTCTCGATGCACCCAATGGTTTTAATGTCTTGGCTTAAAACAGCATGGGATCCTGCCAAGATTAAGTATCGGATCTCAAGGCATTAGGCGAGCATGTGAAATCACTCTCGATGGTCTCATTCTCCCCTAATTCAATTAGGCTCTTTCCCAGAGAAGAGCAGAGCAGCCTGGGACCAGACATTCTCTCTATTTTTCCGCCCAAGGAGACATGGAGTGCAGACCAAGGCCCGAGGTGTTGGGGCTAAAACCCGACTCCCTGTACCTAACACCACCCTCCCTCCCTTCCTCCATCCCTTTCTCCCCCTCTCCCTCTCGCCCACCGCCCTCTCCGCACGCTAACACCCCGATAAACATCTGATGCCGAGGGGTCAGCCAGAATCCCATGACATCATCACAGCAGAGAACAGAGAAAGTGTCTCTCAGCCAATCAGAGCACAGCTGTGCTGAGGTCGGCTCTCTCAGGCCATGATGTCATGTCTGGGGTTCGTAGGATTAAAAGAGGCCAGGGCGCTACGCTGTGATTGGCTGAATGGGAATCAGCTGTCCCGTCTAGAATGGTGTCAATTTCATAAAGTCGTTACTTAGCACTATTTCAGCCTATCATGGTTTAATTACACAATTTAGGGGATAAAAAACGAATTGTAGCCAGTCATAACGAACAAAGAAAGTTCATAAAAAAGTGACAACAACAATAAGAAATAATAAAATATAAGAATACTAACATAAAGTAAATGGCTTAGTGGAATAGAATTAACATTTTAACATAAGTATAGAGTGAAAGGGTCTCTAAACTTCATCGCTTGAAAGATGACCTAACGGGACACTTGGACTGGACAGTGCTTTACTTTGACTAGGACTGTAGCCACTGTGGTGCTGAGTTTCAGTAGTAACACTCCTGAGAGCTGACCTTATGAAGGCTGACTGCACATTGGCCAGGCAACCTCTGACCCTGCAGACAACTTCCATGACCTGTTCCTCACCTCCGATTTACCTCTGGACTGTGAAAACACACACACAAACACACACACATTCTCTCACCCTCTCTCCTTTCCCCATTAAGTATCCCCCATTCATATTTACAGGGGCTTACAAACAGGGCTGCGTCGTTTGGCTGCTTCTCCTTGGATACCCAGTCCGTCTGACACTTATCTGAGGGATTACTGCAGTGGGGCCAGCTACCACAGATTAGAAACAAAGGCCAAATTAAAACAGGGGCTATCAACAAACACAGGGACAAGACGACAGGGAGCTGATCCAATTACACTGATAACCCACAGAGCCTGGGAGCTGGAGGAGACACTCTGAGCTGGGACAAACAGAGGTAAACACACACACAGATACACAGGGAGCGACACACACACAGCTACTCTAGCCAGGTAGCCACCTTGCCAAGTAAGGGTCACAGGCGACAAATGTGCATAGACAAGAGCTCCATTGGTTTTCGCCAAATACCTCTTTTATATAAACTCAGCAAAAAAACGTCCCTTTTTGACGACCCTGTCTTTCAAAGACAACTCGTAAAATCCAAATAACTTCACAGATCTTCATTGTAAAGGGTTTAAACACTGTTGCTTGTTCAAAGAACCATAAACAATTGCTTGTTCAAAGAACCATAAACAATTAATGAACCTACACTGGTGGAAAGGTCGTTAAGACACTAACAGCTTACAGACGGTAAGCAATTACGGTCACAGTTATGAAAACGTAGGACACTAAAGAGGCCTTTCTACTGATACTGAAAAACACCAAAAGAAAGATGCCCAGGGTCCCTGCTCATCTGCGTGAATGTGCCTTAAGCATGCTGCAAGGAGGAATGAGGACTGCAGATGTGGCCAGGGCAATAAATTGCAATGTCCGTACTGTGAGACGCCTAAGACAGCGCTACAAGGAGACAGGACGGAGAGCTAATCGTCCTCGCAGTGGCAGACCACGTGTAACAACACCTGCACAGGATCGGTACATCCGAACATCACACCTGCGGGACAGGTACAGGATGGCAACAACAACTGCCCGAGTTACACCAGAAACGCACAATCCCTCCATCAGTGCTCAGACTGTCTGCAATAGGCTGAGCGAGGCTGGACTGAGGGCTTGTAGACCTGTTGTAAGGCAGATCCTCACCAGACATCACCGGCAACAACGTCGCCTATGGGCACAAACCAACCGTCGCTGGACCAGACAGAACTGGCAAAAAGTGTTCTTCACTGACGAGTCACGGTTTTGTCTCACCAGGGGTGAGGGTCGGATTCGCGTTTATCGTCAAAGGAATGAGTGTTACACCGAGGCCTGTACTCCGTCATGGTCTGGGGTGGTGTGTCACAGCATCATCGGAATGAGCTTGTTGTCATTGCAGGCAATCTCAACACTGTACGTAACAGGGAAGACATCCTCCTCCCTCATATGGTACCCTTCCTGCAGGCTCATCCTGACATGACCCTCCAGCATGACAATGCCACCAGCCATACTGCTCGTTCTGTGCGTGATTTCCTGCAAGACAGGAATATCAGTGTTGTGCCATGGTCAGCGAAGTGCCCTGATCTCAATCCCATTGAGCACATCTGGGACCTGTTGAATCGGATGGTGAGAGCCAGGGCCATTCCCCCCAGAAATGTCCAGGAACTTGCAGGTGCCTTGGTGGAAGAGTGGGGTAACATCTCACAGCAATAACTGGCAAATCTGGTGCAGTCCATGAGGAGGAGATGCACTGCAGTACTTAACCTGTCTAGGACTGGGGTGCCCCCCCCCCACCCCCACTGTAAAGGCAGAGCCGCGAAATTCAAAAAACATTTTTTTTTTTAAATATTTAACTTTCACACATTAAAGTCCAATAGAGCTAATGAAAGACACAGATCTTGTGAATCCAGCCAACATGTCCGATTTTTAAAATGTTTTACAGGGAAGACACAATATGTAAAGATGTAAATCTATTAGCTAAACACATTAGCATAATCCACCATCTTTTATTTGTCCACCAACACCAGTAGCTATCACCAATTCGGCTAAACTAAGATATTGATAGCCACTAACCAAGAAAAAAACTCATCAGATGACAGTCTGATAACATATTTATGGTATAGGATAGGTTTTGTTAGAAAAATGTGCATATTTCAGGTAGATGTCATAGTTTACAATTGCACCCACCGTCACAAATGGACTAGAATAATTACATAGAGCAACGTGTTTACCTAATTACTAATCATCAAACATTTCGTAAAAATACACAGCATACACTAATCGAAAGACACAGATCCTGTGAATACAGACAATATTTCAGATTTTCTAAGTGTCTTACAGCGAAAACACAATAAATCGTTATATTAGCATACCACATATGCAAACGTTACCAGAGCATTGATTCTAGCCAAAGAGTTTAAATTAACTACCTTATGATGTTTTTAACTCCTATAACGAGTAGAAACATGACCGGAGAAATATTACTCCCTACACTAATGCTTGGAACAAGTGCGGGTCGATGTCCTCCAGGCGCATTACGCAGCAAGAAAAGAGTTCCTAGCTACAGGGTTTTTTAATTTGTAGTGCCTGTGAACGCGCAATCGACCCCATTCAAATCGTCATCACGTAAAGGCATCCAGGGGAAGACGTAAGCAGTGTCCGTATACTCATAGCAATAACTGTGACCTTTTAACTGACTCCAGATCAGGGGCCAACATTTCTGAAATCTGACTCCATGTCAGGGAAATTGCTGTAGAATGGGTTCTGTTCCACTTAGAGACAAAATTTCAACTCCTATAGAAACTATAGACTGTTTTCTATCCAATAATAATAATATGCATATTGTACGATCAAGAATTTTGTGGGAAGCCGTTTCAAAAATTACACGATTAGCATAAATAGTGACAACAGCGCTCCCATCCTCAACAGGTTATGTCTCAGTTGTTGAGTCTTGTTATGTTCATCCAAATATTTACACATGTTATGTTTGCAGAAAATAAACGCAGTTGACAGTGAGAGGACGTTTCTTTTTTTGATGAGTTTTTTGTTTCAGCAATAGTTTATTTTACATCTGCTATACTGCATACTGCGGTGTGTTCATAATACACTGACAATACACTAGGAAGATCCAACATTACTTTTTGTACTTGAGGAAATGGCACATTATGTTCGTTTTGTCGCAAATTATTTCGTACATAATGTTGCTTCTACCCTCACTTATGACAGAAAATAACTTCTGGACATCAGAACAGTGATTACTCACCTCGAACTGGACGAAGATTCTTTCTTTAACGAGTCCAACGCGAAGGATATACTGCTTTCTCGGGAACGGGCCCAAATCCCCATAATTTGTGTAAAGAAAAGACGGAGAAAAACGGGGCGGAGGTCGGGCTGCCATCTGAGAATTTGTAGGCGAGTGAGTAAACCCCCTCTATAATCAGTCCTATTAGCCAACGTGCATTCATTGGATAACAAAATGGATGAGCTCCAATCAAGGACATCCTACCAATGGGACATTAAAAACTAATGTCTTATGTTTCACTGAGTCGTGGCTAAACGACAACATGGATAACATACAGCTGGCTGGGTTTTCGGTCCATCGGCAAGATAGAACAGCTGCCTCCGGTAAGACAAGGGGTGGCAGTCTGTGTCTATTTGTAAATAACAGCTGGTGCACAAAATCTAATCTTAAGGAATTCTTGTTTTGCTCGCCTGAGGTAGACAATCTCATGATAAGCTGTAGACCACACTATTTACCAAGAGAGTTTTCATATATATTTTTCATAGGTGTCTATTTAGCATCACAAATTGATGCTTGCACTAAGAAGGCACTCAGCGAGCTGTATAGGACCATAAGCAAAGAGGAAGATGCTCATCCAGAGGCGGCGCTCCTAGTGGCCATGCAGGGAAATCCGTTTTACCTCATTTCTAACAGCATGTTAAATGTTAAACATGTTAAACTCTAGACCACCTTTACTCAACACACAGAGACGAGTACAAAGCTCTCCCTCGCCCTCCATTTGGCAAATCTGACCATAACTCTATCCTCTGGATTCCTACTTAAAAGCAAAAACTAAAGCAGGAAGTACCAGTGACATGCTCAATAAGGAAGTGGTCAGAGGACGCAGATGCTAAGCTACAGGACTGTTTTGCTAGCACAGACTGGAATATGTTCCAAGATTCTTCCGATGGCATTGAGGAGTACACCACATCAGTCACTGGCTTCATCAATAAATGCATCGATGACATTCTCCCCACAATGACCGTACGTACAAACCCCAACCAGAAGCCATGATTACAGGCAACATCCGCACTGAGCTAAAGGGTAGAGCTGCCGCTTTCAAGGAGCGGGACTATAACCCGGACCCTTAAAAGAAATTCCGCTATGCCCTCCGGCGAACCATCAAACATGCAAAGGGTCAAAACAGGACCAAGATTGAATCGTACTACAGTGGCTCCGATGCTCGTCAGATGTGGCAGGGCTTGCAAACTATTACGGACTACAAAGGGAAGCACAGTCACAAGCTGTCCAGTGACACAAGCCTACCAGACGAGCTAAATAACTTCTAATAAGCATGCATGAGAGCATCATCTGTTCGGGATGACTGTGTGATCACGCTCTCCATAGCCGATGTGAGAAAGACCTTTAAACAGGTCAACATTCACAAGGCCGCAGAGCCAGACGGATTACCAGGACATGTAGTCTGAGCATGCGCTGACCAACTGGCAAGTGTCTTCACTGACATGTTCAACCTCTCCCTGTCTGAGTCTGTAATTCCAACATGTTTCAAGCAGACCACCATAGTCTCTATGCCCAAGAACACCAAGGTAACCTGCCTAAGTGACTACCAACCCGAAGCACTCATGTCTGTAGCCATGAAGTGCTTTGAAAGGCTGGTCATGGCTCACATCAACACCATTATCCCAGACACCCTAGACCGTCCCAACAGATCCACAGATAATGCAATCTCTATTGCACTCCACACTGTCCTTTCCCACCTGGACAAAAGGAACACCTACGTGAGAATGCTATTCATTGACTACAGCACAGCGTCCAACACCATAGTGCCCTCAAAGCTCATCACTAAGCTAAGGACCCTGGGACTAAACAACTCTCTCTGCAACTGGATCCTGGACTTCCTGATGGGCCGCCCGCAGGTGGTGAGGGTAGGGAACAACACATCTGCCACGCTAAACCTCAACATAGGTGCCCCTCAGGGGTGCGTGCTCAGTCCCCTCCTGCACTCCCTGTTCACCCATGACTGCATGGCCAAGCACAACTCCAACACCATCATTAAGATATCCGACAACACAACAGCGGTAGGCCTGATCACAGACAACAATGAGACAGCCTTTAGGGAGGAGGTCAGAGACCTGGCAGTGTGGTTCCAGGGTAACAAGCTCTCCCTCAACGTGATCAAGACAAAGTAGATGATTGTGGACTACAGAAAAAGGAGGACCAAGCACGCCCCATTCTCATCGACAGGGCTGTAGTGGAACAGGTTGAGAGCTTCAAGTTTCTTGGTGTCCACATCACCAACAAACTATCATGGTCCAAACACACCAAGACAGTTGTGAAGAGGGCACAACAACGCCTATTCCCCCTCAGGAGACTGAAAAGTTGTGGCATGTGTCCTCAGATCCTCAAAAAGTTCTACAGCTGCACCATCGAGAGCATCCTGACTGGTTGCATTACTGCCTAGTATGGCAACTGCTCTGCCTCCGACTGCAAGGCACTACAGAGGGTAGTGTGTACGGCAAAGTACATCGCTGGGGCCAAGCTTCCTGCAATCCAGGACCTCAAAAGCAGGCGGTGTCAGAGGAAAGCCCCAAAAATTGTCAAAGACTCCAGCCACCCTAGTCATAGACTGTTCTCGCACCATGTCTAGGTCAAAAAGTCTTAACAGCTTCTACCCCGAAGCCATAAGACTCTTCAACAGTTAATGAAATGGCTACCCAGACTGTTTGCATTGTCCCCACCCCAACCCACATTTTTACGCTGCTGCTACTCTCTGTTTATTATCCACACAGTCACTTTACCTCTACCTACATGTACATATTACTTCAATTACCTCGACAAACCGTTGCCCCCGCACATTGACTCTGTACCGGAACCCCCTGTATATAGCCTCGCTACTGTTATTTTAGGGCTTGTAAGTAAGCAATGTCCTGTTGTATTCAGCGCATGTGACAAATAAAATTGGATTTGTAATAATATCTTGTAACAACAGCTTGAGAGGGTTTTGTTGTACAGTACTGTGCATTGAGTATACCAAACATTAGGAACAACTTCCTAATATTGAGTGGATTTAACAAGTGACATCAATAAGGGATCATAGCTTTTACCTGGATTCACATGGTCAGTGTATGTAATGAAAAGAGCAGGTGTCCTTAATGTTTTGTACACTCAGTGTATAACATTGCATTAATGGAAACTCTGCCTGGGAACAGTGTGAACTAGGAAGTGAGTGACAGCGACAGTGTGAGATCAGTGTGCCCTCATCGCCAGCCGACAGCAGACAGAGAACCATACTAACCTTTATCTTTCCTCTCGGCCAATCCTCCACCAGCTCATTACCACCCGAGCCCCATTGTGTTAATTGAAGCCATGCTAACGATGTTCCTCTCCTGCTCTATAAAAGCAGAAGGACTTGTCGCTCCCAATACCCTGGCTCTCCCTCCAGCTACACAGGTAATTGAATTGTGGCAGGGCTCTCGCTCTCGGTAAACTGGCTTGTTTTAATAACTTCACTAGATTATGTGTAATAAGTGTGCCTTAAATGCTCTTTTAGTCGGGCCGGGGTGGATGAGGAAGGGCAAATGTGATAATAGGAATGAGGAAAAGGAAAAAAATAATTATCCAGACCCGCTTTGGGGACAGATGTAATCGCAGACTTTGGCGTATTGGCTTGTCTGTCTGCGAACGCAGTTCAACTGTGGGACATAGAGGAGACTGCAGTGCAGAGGGCGATACTGTACAGAGAAGACTGCACTGCAGGGACACTGACACTTTACAACTACAACAGTCTAACAACGCTAAGCTTTATCTGAACAACACTATCATCAGACTGACATTATTTCACCATACTAGCGTCACACTACACTATACAACCCCCCATCTGTGCCCATTTGCTGAAAATCACAACACCTCATATGTTTATAAAATAAGGAGTTAGTGGGCCATTGAAGGGTCATTGATATGATTGTTTTGTCTGGATGCCAGTGTTTTGAGGTCAGCCTAGAGTTCAAAGGGTCAAAGGTGAGACTGAGGTCGTTTCTTATCAGTCTGGAGCCGATGACCTGGTGTCAGTGAGAGGCAGGTGTCAGAGTCAGTGGTATAGCCTGGCTTAACCATGCTAAAGGAGGGGCAAACAGGGAAGGAGAAGGGTCAAAAGATTCTCCAAAAAATGAACAAGCAGGGCAGAGAATGTGCCCCTGCCGCAAATGTATAGATAGATACACAAGGCACGATGTAAGGTAGAGCTATTACTACATGAAGAAGAAAAATAGGGTAAGACATTGTGGATAATGAGAACAAGACAATGCCATGGACTGGTGAGGAGACAAATAAAGAGAGATAAAGAGAGAAAAAACTGAGAGAGAGAGAGACAGAGAGAGAGACAGACATACAGACAGACAGAGACAGACAGACAGAGAGAAAATAAATGAGAAGAGAAAGGGAAAAAGAGAGATACATAGAGACTGATCTGCAGTCAGCAGGGTTGTGTGTTTGTGACACGAGGAGCAGTACCGCCGTCACACAGACAGCGATTAGCATAATATTGTGTGTTGTCAGAGGAGTGACTGCTGGCGCAAGTAGTTATCTGAGGGGACAGACACACTGTGTGTGTGTGTGTGTGTGTGTGTGTGTGTGTGTGTGTGTGTGTGTGTGTGTGTGTGTGTGTGTGTGTGTGTGTGTGTGTGTGTGTGTGTGTGTGTGTGTGTGTGTGCATGCGTGCGTGCGTGCGTGCGTGTGTGTGTGTGTGTGCCTTTACCCGTCACCCCACTGGACAGGTGGCATCCCTTAGCCCTGTGATTAGTGTGTCAACGTCTTTACATGTTGACGGGAACACGCCACACGCATCTACATCCACATATAAATGTAAATTAGGATCCCGCCCATGCACCCGCCCTCCTATTCTTTCCTCCTACGTATTCTTCACACACCTGCGTCGTCAAGGGCGATGACAGCTCAGGGTTGATTTGACGGCAGCCCACCTCCTTTGAGACGGCACAGAAATGAGAGCTGCTCTCTCCCTCTGACATCACCAGAACGATCATGGGATGTCCGCCCATCTGCAGATGTCAGCGGAGACAGAGCTGGAGACATACGGACAGGAAACTTTTTACAAAACCGTAAGAAACTTTTGGCCCATTATTTTTTGTAATTCGTACTCTAATTCCTGTGCTGCATGCAAACAAGCTCTCATCAAAGAGAGCTCCCAGTGAAATGACAGCTAGTCAACTGATTCTAGGAGTGATCCCTACGTCAATCCAAAGTCTCGCTGGGGTGATTGATTGGGAATTGAGCTCAGAGACATTGTGGGAACACGCTCCATATTGACAAATCAGTAATGGATGTTTTGTCTGCAGTGAGCCTCTTAGTTAAAGAGTGCAGGGTCCTATACAGACTAGAGAAAACAGCATTTCTACTAAATTAAAGAATTGTATTTGTTTTTGGAACACAATGCTTCACATAACGTGCTACCTGTCCCAGACCTGCTGTTTTCAACTCTCTAGAGACAGCAGGAGCGGTAGAGATACTCTTAATGATCGGCTATGAAAAGCCAACTGACATTTACTCCTGAGGTGCTGACTTGCAGCACCATCGACAACTTCTGTGATTATTATTATTTGACCATGCCGGTCATTTATGAACATTTGAACATCTTGGCCATGTTCTGTTATAATCTCCACCCAGCACAGCCAGAAGAGGACTGGCCACCCCTCATAGCCTGGTTCCTCTCTAGGTTTCTTCCTAGGTTTTGGCCTTTCTATGGAGTTTTTCCTAGCCACCGTGCTTCTACACCTGCATTGCTTGCTGTTTGGGGTTTTAGGCTGGGTTTCTGTACAGCACTTTGAGATATCAGCTGATGTGAGAAGGGCTATATAAATAACTTTAATTTGATAATGTCAGTGAAACGTTCTATCAAAGAGAGCCTATCCAGTGCACTAAAACTGAGGAAAAAAGAGCAACGATCAATCTGAAGTACTGCTTTTCTGACTATGTGTGTGAAAGTCTGTACTTTGGTGCTCACACTTGTATGTGCGTCCGTCTTTTCATCTGTCCCTGCTTGTGTGTGCGTGTGTGTGTATGTGTGTGTGCGTGCTTGGGCATGGGTGTGTACTCTGGAGCAATAGATGTGGGTGGAGGTGAGTCCACCAGAGTCAGGCCTGGTCAGCAGAGAGAGTGATTATGTCTGACCCTGTGTAGAAGAGGGGTCACTGTGGGTGTCAGATGGAGGTGTGAGACAGGGGCTGAACCCAGCTTGGCCCCACCTGCCACTGCATGAGACGTGCCTGTTAGCTTAGACGCGATTGCTTTTGGAATTGAAGGCACTTAGGAGGCTAACCCCTGGCTACAGTGGTACACCTGATACAGACAGACTGCTGAGGATGGCAACCTGGCGGCCGAGCATGTTCTGAGGGCTATTCAACACATATCACACTGGCTTCGGACTCCTGGTTTTGAAGAGTGTGTTAAAGCTTGAGTTGGGAAAAATAAGATGGAATTGATTTAATACAGTCACAACGGCGTTATCAATATAGACAAAATCTATATTAAAAACTATTGAGAATGACACCAAAAGTAGTTAACTTTACAATATCCTCCACAACCAGCAGACCAACAGCCCCTGTCACTCAGAATGAGTGGAAGGGGGGGAAGGAACTGTCAACCATTAATTTGCTAGTTTCCAGCTGGTATTCCTGATATTCATTATTCCATTATTCATTATTCCAGTGACATTAACACTGCTCTGACTAGAACCCCATTTTAACCTATAGGATTGTTTACACTGCATGTATAGATAAGAAAGCAGTGAAATTAAATGTATTAATTAAATGCATGTCAATTCCCTTTAATAACATTCCATGGGTTCATCATCTGAGCGGAAGAAACCCCCTCGCTCCCAATGTGCTGTCTTCCATGTTCTCTTCCTCTATCCCTCCTTTGTCTCCTCTCCCTCTCTCCCTTCTTCCCTTCTCTCTTCCTCTATCCCTCCTTTGTCTCTCCTCTCTCCCTCCTCCCCTCTCCCTCCATGCCTCTCTAAGCAGTGTGTCACTGTGTTACTACGGCCTCTGCAATTAATAAAAACATGGGCAGGGAAGAGGGACGTGCATGTTGTCCTCAGAGAGAAAAAAGCCAATACAATACACACATTGGATGATAATACACATACACCTACATGCACAATCCTATATGCACCGCAAGCGCGCACACACACAAACTACAATCTAATCCCTGCTTTATAAAATATAAAATCTGAATGGAATTTTTTATTTTTTATTTTTTACATCTGAACAATTAATATATTGATGTCATACAGAAAATTCAACATTAACATATTGATGAGAACTGAGATGAACAACAAACTATTACACTTTACCCTGAAGGCTACATTAGGCTACCACATAATATATACAGTATTCAGTAAAAATGCATTTAATTCAAACTAGTTCAATAGTTTGTTTGAATGCATTCTAGCACATCAGGTCATGTGAAATTAATTCATCAAGTTGGAAAGGGAAAATCCATGTAATCTACATGAGTCTGTGTGGGTGTGTTTATGTACAGTATGTACTGCAAATGTGTGTTTATACATGTGTGTTTGTGTGATTTGTGAGCATACAAGTGGGAGAGTGTGCCTGTATGCCTGTGTGTGTATTAAGTCTGTATTGATATGGTGTAGACTAGAGAAGGGGCAGATGGTGTCAGCAGGCTGCGTCCTCCCCAGGACTAATCTGCCCCCAGCCCAGGAGAAGAGAGGAGAAGGCGAGCCCAGCCAGTCTAAATTCATACTCTCTCCCCATCTTGATAGTCAAGAGGATTACACCTTGTTTTCAAATAGAGCCAGGCCAGAAAGGGGAAAGAAAGGGGGACACAACACCAAATGGAATTAGAGCCTGCATAAAGGCCTACTTCCTTTATTGTAAACTCCTTCCAGTTCATTAAGCGTAATCTTTTTTAGGGTGTAAGTAACAGAGGCTTCAATGGACCAGCCCTGGCCTAGGGGACATGTATGCCTATTGTGGTGGCTCGGGGGTTAATCTTGCCCCTGTATGGGGGGGGGGGGGGGGGGGCAGGAGTCCCCAGGTCCACTCCACTGCTCCTCGGGCCTCCCCATCCCTGAGGCCCTGTGACAAATGTGGAGCTGCCCGCCTTTTGTGAATCAATTTGTCAGGGCTGTCCCCGAGCTGGACGCATGGCAGCAGGGTCACTGGCAGCCATGTTAATACAGATGTAGATGCCAATAAGGCCTCTTAATCAGGACACAAGAGGGAGCGATTGACTTTTAAAGAAGACATACACTGGACCAGTTATTTAAATCTCTTCCATCTTCCTCCCCACCCTTTCTGGGCCAACTAATACACAAATACTTTGGCCCTCTTTGAATACTTTGAAATGGCAACGTTGTTTCATATCTTAAAATACTGAAATGGACATGACTTGATTGGATAGGGTGGACCACTAATACAGCAGTACAGTGCTCTCAGGTGGCTCACGGTTTATAACAGGGTTTAGCACCTGACTAGGACCTGTGTGAACCTCGTTGAAGGTACCAACAAACACACACATTCATATGCGTACACATACACAAAAAGTGAGCACACACACAGCAATTTACGACACACCTCTTTTGATGGAAAGAGCTTATACATAAAACACAAGGGCTCTTAACTGTTGTAGGGAGAGAGAGAGAGAGAGAGAAGAGGAGTGATAGCGACAAACAAACAAACAGACAGAGGTAAACCAACAGATAGCCCTCTGTAACGCTCCAGTAATGAATGTTCAGATCCCCAACACCTGCTTTCCAACAGAGCACATGCGTAGGGGAAAAAGATTAAAGAGGACTTGGAAAGTGCGATCAGAAGTCTCAATTCTCGACTTCGTTAGACAGCACAGAACACAATTAGCTGCGGACACTAAGAAATGATTTGGAGGCAAACCAATCAAGCCCAAAGCGGGTGACCTGGGTTACGGATGCCTTCAAATCCAAATGAATCAACGCGGACAACAGGCACAATGGCCCTAGATTAGCGCCTGCACTTATATTAACAGCCCTCGTTTAACACCATTTAAGCAGACAGAAATCCCCAAGTTTCTAAATTGGAAATTCATTCCCTCAGGTACTTCTCTCATATGAGAAAAGTTGAAATGCATTTTATCTGCCCTAATTTCAATTAATTAGCGGCAATGACTGTTGGGGGAGCCCCTTAGGGCGCGGAAAGTGGGCCGACGGGCCTGAGGAGGATCACATTGGGAAAGTATAGAAAAGTGCCATCAATAAACTGCTACAGACTCATTGCTTCGCTAAATGGCTCTCCCAAAGTCGCGACATTTTAACACAGGACTGGAGCCTAATTACTGGTCGCAGCATCCATTACAAACCCCTCTGCCCACCCTCTCTCCCTCCTTCTCTCAAACCCTCCCTGTACACAGTGGAATCCGTTCCTTAATAATGACTGCTCTGCTGGCTACTGTTAGATTAGAGCCCACCATCTTAGCTGTGTGTGTGTGTGTGTGTGTGTGTGTGTGTGTGTGTGTGTGTGTGTGTGTGTGTGTGTGTGTGTGTGTGTGTGTGTGTGTGTGTGTGTGTGTGTGTGTGTGTGTGTGTGTGTGTGTGTAATTCAGTGTGGAACAAACTTGCATTAACCACAAATTCAAATCAAATCAAATCAAATTGTATTGGTCACATACACATGGTTAGCAGATGTTAATGCGAGTGTAGCGAAATGCTTGTGCTTCTAGTTCCGACCGTGCAGACAGCTGCCTCTGATTGAGAAGCACACCCGGCCAAACACACAGGAATAGAAACCATAGAACACAAAACATAGAATGCCCACCCCAACTCACGCCCTGACAAAACCAAAATAGAGACATAAAAAGGTCAGGGCGTGACAGTACCCCCCCCCCCCCCCCCCCCAAAGGTGCGGACTCCGGCCACAACACCTAGGGGAGGGTCTGGGTGGGCATCTATTCGCGGTGGCGGCTCTGGTGCGGGCTCCACCTTAGGCTTGGCCCACTCAGGTGGCGCCTCTGGAGCGGGGACCCTCGCCGCCGACACCGGACTGGGAACCCTCGCAGCGGGCCTCGGACAGGATGGCGACTCTGGCAGCTCCGGACAGGAGGGCGACTCTGGCAGCTCCGGACAGGAGGGCGACTCTGGCAGCTCCGGACAGGAGGGCGTCGCTGGAGGAAGACTCTGGAGGGAGGAGACGCAGAGACAGCCTATTGCGTGGGGCTGCCACAGGGCCCACCAGGCTGGGGAGACCTACAGGAGGCCTGGTGCGCAGAGAAGGCACCGGATGAACCGGGCTGTGGGGGAGCACTGGAGCTCTGGTGCGCAGCCTTGGCACCACTCCTCCAGGCTGAATGCCCACTCCTCCAGGCTGAATGCCCACTTTAGCCCGGCCCCTCCAGACTGCAGGCACAGGTCGAACCGGGCTGTGGGGGAGCACTGGAGATCTGGTGCTCAATGCTCGCACCTCTCCATTAGGCTCAATGCCACCTTTCGCCCGGCACGGGCGGAGCGCAGGCATAGGACGAACCCTCCCTGCGCCCCAGAGACACAGTACGCAGAGCCGGCGCAGGATACCCTGGGCCGAAACGGTGCACCGGAGACCAAACACGCTGAGCTGGCACAATCCGCCCTGGCTGGATGCCTACTCTCGCATGGCACTTGCGGGGGGGTTGGCCTATAGCGCTCCGGGCTATGAGCGCGCACTGGCGACACCGTGCACTTCACCGCATAACACGGTGCCTGACCAGTACCACGCTGCTTCCGGTAAGCACGGGGAGTTGGCTCAGGTCTATGGCCTGACTCCGCCAATCTCTCCGTGTGCCCCCCTCTCGTGCCTGCTGCGCTGCCTTGCCTCATATCGCTGCCTCTCAGCTTTCGCTGTCTCTAGCTCTTCCTTCGGGCGGTGATATTCCCCAGCCTGTCTCCAGGGTCCCTGTCCGTCCAATATCTCCTCCCAAGTCCAGGAGTCCTGAACCCTCTGCTCCTCGATGCCACGCTGCTTGGTCCTTTGGTGGTGGGTAGTTCTGTAACGTTCGTCGTCTGAAGATGAGGAATCATCGGACCAAAGCGCAGCGTGGTAAGTGTTCATGTTAATTTATTAAAACAGACCACTAAACAAAATAACAAAGAGAATGAACGAAACGAAACAACACGAAACAGTTCTGTCTGGTACAGACACAAAGACAGAAAACAACTAACCACAAAACACAGGTGGGAAAAGGCTACCTAAGTATGGTTCTCAATCAGAGACAACGATAGCTGCTTCTGATTGAGAACCACACCCGGCCAAACACACAGGAATAGAAACCATAGAACACAAAACATAGAATGCCCACCCCAACTCACGCCCTGACAAAAGGATATCTAAGGTCAGGGAGTGACACCCCGCCCTTCTTCTTACCAGAGAGATGTTTGTTTCTGTCGGCGCGATGCGTGAAGAAACTGGGTGGCTGTACCGACTCTGATAAGGTATCCCGAGTGAGCCATGTTTCCATGAAACAGAGAATGTTACAATCTCTGATGTCTCTCTGGAAGGCAAGCCTTGCTCGAATTTTGTCTACATTGTTTTCAAGACACTGGACATTGGCGAGTAGTATACTCGGGAGAGGTGAGCGATGTGCCAATCTACGGAGCCTGACCAGAAGACCGCTCCGTCTGCGGCGCCATTGTTTTGGGTCGCCTACTGAGATCCGATCCATTGTACTGGGTGGTGGTCCAAACAGAGGATCCGCTTCGGAAAGTCGTATTCCTGGTCGTAAAATTGGTAAGTTGACTTTGCTCTTATATCCAATAGTTCTTCCCAGCTGTATGTAATAAGACTTAAGATTTCCTGGGGTAACAGTGTAAGAAATAATAGAAAAACAAAAACCTGCATAATTTCCGAAGAACACGAAGCGAGGCGACCATCTCTGTCGGCACCATCCACTTGTCATGAATTACTTTGTCAGTGCAATAATAGTGTATTGATAGAAATAGAGTAAGCGGTTCAAAGAGATCCTACCAGAATCTCTGGTTCAGTCCTTGAGTCTCTGGATGCAAGTCCAAATCCAAGGATATATAATCCAAAGTAAAGAATACATTTAAAACAGACAAAAAGTTAATCTCAACTCAATCCCAGGTATAAATCAACTCAATCCCTGGGGCGGCAGGTAGCCTAGTGGTTAGAGCGTTGGGCCAGTAACCGAAGGTTTTTGGATTGAATCCCCGAGCTGACAAGGTAAAGATCTGCCGTTCTGCCCCTGAACAAGGCAGTTAACCCACTGTTCTCCGGTAGGCCGTCATTTTAAATAAGAATTTGTTCTTAACTGACTTAACTAGCTAAATAAAGGTTCAATTTAAAAAATGATAAAGTTCTAAAGGTTCAATGGAAATAGATGGCTCTGAACTATTGAATGCCTATTTCCAACCAAACAGAGTGGAAAGATGCCTGAAATCCCTCTTTATATCAAACAATGCTGGCTCTCAAACAATGCTAGCTCTGCTCTCAAACAATGCTAGTTCGGCTCTCAAACAATGCTTGTTAGGCTCTCAAACAATGCTAGCTTAGCTCTCAAACAAAGCTAGCTTGGCTCTCAAACAATGCTAGTTAGGCTCTCAAACAATGCTAGCTTAGCTCTCAAACAAAGCTAGCTTGGCTCTCAAACAATGCTAGTTAGGCTCTCAAACAATGCTAGCTTAGCTCTCAATCAATGCTAGCTCGGCTCTCAAACAATGCTAGCTCGGCTCTCAAACAATGCTAGTTAGGCTCTCAAACAATGCTAGCTTAGCTCTCAAACAAAGCTAGCTCGGCTTTCAAACAATGCTAGCTCGGCTCTCAAACAATGCTATCTCGGCTCTCAAACAATGCTAGCTAGGCTCTCAAACAATGCTAGCTCGGCTCTCAAACAATGCTAGCTCGGCTCTCAAACAATGCTAGCTCGGCTCTCACAAAACAATGGGCCTGCAGTTTATTCAAGATGGCACGTGCAGTTTTTTCAAGATGGCACGTGTGGGTTGGAAACACCTCCAACCACACCCATACCTACAAGTTTACTGCCTAATCGGCAAGTATCATCACAATACAGTGTGTTTACATAGTCGTGGCAGAGTGAACACATTATTTTCATAATTTCATTTCAATTAGGAGCACTGTTTCATTTCATTTTCACTTTATGTTTTCATGGTAATGCATGTTACAGGTGCGTCCTCTGAGGATATGACAAAAGTGGTACAAACAGGCGTCAGGTGTCATGATGGAGATGAGCAACACCATTGGCGGTCAGTGTTCAGTGTTCACTAGAGAAAATATCATGAAGTCAGCAGGTGGCTAATGAGAGACGAGAAATTGTGTGTCCTGTCCTGTCCTGTCCTCTGCCAATTAAGCCCCATTCAGTGGGAACCAGTCAGAGGAGAGGAGAGGAGAGGACAGGAGAGATGTGTGAATAGGCAGCTGGCCAGGGAGTGGCTGTACAAAAGGCAACAGGCGTGAGAGGCTACTGGAGCTGGGGCTTTTCTATTCTCAACAGCCCCACTGAAAGGCATGGAGGACAGATAGACATAGGGAAAGTAGAGAGAGAGACAGGGCTCAGATAAAAAAAGAAGTATCTAATCATGGCAGATGATGTGCTTCTAATGGGGGAGCCACCCTGAGTGGGTTGTGCTCTGCTACTCTGAGACCCATGGTGGAGGAGGAATAAAACCAGTCAATAAAGCCCATGTCTGTGGTCCAGGCAGGGGGAGAGGGGATATGGACACAGTCTGGGCCCAGGCTTTACAGATGAATCCATGTGTTCCCGCTCCCACAGCCATGAATAAGAGAAGTGGCGCCAAAGTGAGTACCATGGGGAGTGTGTAAGTGCACAACACAAACATAAGGCAGGCAAAGATTTCTGTTAGGGGGTTTTGTTCTGTAGGCCTCACTTGGGGTAAAAGCATGAGAAGGGTGCTAGAGTTGCATGGAGGTTTGGGTGATTAGAAGAAATATTAGCCCAATGACACACAAGAGCACTTAGAACACACATGTCTTGTCACTCATCCCTCTAAAGTCAGACCTGGGGAAGTAAGCTGTCTGTCTGTCTGTCTGTCTGTCTGTCTGTCTGTCTGTCTGTCTGTCTGTCTGTCTGTCTGTCTGTCTGTCTGTCTGTCTGTGTGTGTCTGTCTGTGTGTGTGTGTGTGTGTGTGTGTGTGTGTGTGTGTGTGTGTGTGTGTGTGTTGGGGCTGGGAAGCAGGCAGGACTGTACCTCCCGGGGTTTCCATTATCCCGTAACCATTCTCTAAAATGGAGGTCATATCGGGCGCAATTTCCACAACCCACCTCTCATCTTCCAAATGCACAATTTTCCCACAAATGACACACGCATGATGCGTTAGCATCAAAAACTATGCTGAAATGCAGCGTTCATCTTCCACAGTGGTTAAAACAGCAGCAAACAGACAAACAGACAATCAAAAACATAGACACCGCTTTAAAAATGTAGTTTAGTCTCCTGAGAAATGGCAAGTTGAGCAATTCTATTTTCCATTGCTTTGAATTTCCCTCAATGCATGACTGCTCAGTTGAGAAGCAGTCTAGAAGTCATTTTAAAGATGTTTACGTTGATGTTCCTAAAGGAAAGCAAGAGCTTTAAATGTAATTGTATTTCTCTGCTCGTTGATGTTCATGGATTTCTCAGTGGTTCATAGATTGCCTTTCTTTTTAAGTGCAGTATCACTCTCACGCCTTACGTTACGACTTTAAATGAGACATAATGACACTACAGTTGAAATAAGCTATTTTTTTTACCACAAATGACTCAAGAACACTTACATATAAACGCTGACATATCTCTTTGTGAGCTCAATATACTTTGTTAGTTTATGTTAGTTCTAGAGCTTTTACACAAGTTATGTCAGATTCTCAGGTCAGTGACTCAAAACCCTTATCTGAGCAGGTATGCCCCATTGAGATATAAAATATCTTAGACCAAAGACATTAGACAGTATAAACAATACACATACAGTATAAAAGAAAACGTAAGAACTTCTATCGCTCTTACACCAGAATCATGAAGATGAATCCAACTGATAGTGTTACAACTCCAATCAATATTCTTCAACTCAATTTGGACTAGATGTTCTGTGATTCGACAACAACACTAATGAATCATATTGATAAATGAAACATATCAAGCAAGTTAATAGTCTGCTTCTCCAAAATGTAAATTAAAAGATTCCTACGCTGTTTCCTGTCGTTGGATGCCATCAGACATCTGTAGGCCTCAGCTGTTCCATATCTGACCAGGCTCAACCCAACATGGGAAATTCCTGCCTGTATGCAGACAAGAGGCAACAGCTGTTTATTACTATTATTGTGTATGTGTGTGTATGTGTGTGCGTGCATATATGCGTGCGTGTGTGTTTATGTGTGCATGCATGCAGCCCTTAGACGACCATAGCGTCAAACGCACCAGCAGCATCCCCGCTGAAGGCTTCTCCTTCTCGCCATCTGGATAATGGATCATTCACCATCGTAAAAAAATAGGGGAAATGTGTCATAATGGACCACTTCCTGAAAACGGGATGCCGTGTGCCTTCATCTGTTTACCATTCCCTTCTTCTTTCTCGGTATTTGTGGGTGTGGCAGGGACCTGTCAAGATGATTATGAAAGAGGCATTATAGGTGGGGATTACGCATCATTGTGCAATGGGAGATGATCAATGGGCCCAGGTTTTTAGCTGAATGCTGTTAAGAGCTGCATTCACCACAACTGTTACACAGGTGGTGCTACAAACTCAAAGACAATATCTGTTAGATACTCACTGACACACACTGTCACATTCATACACCGACATGGTAATATACTGACACATATTCACTCCAATGCAGGTATTTACATACACTAAAATACACAGAGACACACACGCACACACACACTCTTTCACATACACACATACACAAGTTTGTTTTATTCTCCTTGTGGGACCCAAACATTTGACTCCAATTCAAAATCCTAATTTCCTTAAACCCTAACCCTAGTTCTTACCCTAACCCTAATTCTAACCCTAAAATTCCCAAAATATAAATTTTCCTTGTGTGTCCCCACTTGTCCAAATTTTCCTTGTTTTACTATCTTGGTGAGGACTTCTGGGTCCCCACATACCAAAAACACACACAAGCATACACTGAGGCACCCTGCTGTCCTGACTGAATGTTTTCCTTGGTATAACTGTGTATAACTGTGTTAGAACAAGGACAGAGATAAAGAGGGAAGACAGAGGAACCAGTTCAGACTTTACCTCAGCAACACAGTAGGAGCAGAACTGACAGTAGCCTCTCTCTGGCCCTCGATAAACAATTACATTCTCTCCCGTCATTTAGCCAGCACCATTGTCTTCTAGCTAATGGGACTGTGTATCTCTTCTCCCCTCCCTCTCCTTCCCTCCCTCACTCCTTCCCGCTCTCGCTGTCTTTCACTCTCTGATGACTTTCTCAACCTCTCACTGTGCATTATGTAGATAACCCAGGGACGATATATATCCCAAGCGGGTCAAACCCAGGTCGCAGTCACACACTGTGACAGAGGTAGCCAATCCCCGTAAATCAGAGCTAGGAGAGTGGCAACGGGAGGGAGGGTGTCATCTAGGGTGGGTGGGTTGGGGGGTGGGTGGGTGAAAAGGGCCCCCAGGGGTTGTCCATGGTGTGCCTGTAAGACAATCGCGTAGACCAGGGGGAGGCAGGAACGTGCCTGGGGGAGCGAGGCAGCCAAGGGGGACGGCGTTGATTCGATAACTATTCCCCCAGTAGAGTGAAATGTTGATAGTGTTAAAAAAAGGGAAAACTGTAGAAAGTTGAGTGAAGTTCAATCTCGTGCTCATATTTCTTCTGCACGGCAGTCCGAGCACACACACACAAGCACACACAAGCACACACAAGCACACACACACGCACGCACTATATCGCTCAGGCACGTCTTTAATGCTACTGACTAATGAGTGACTGATGTTCTTTAATGCAGCAGATCAATACTAAGGCTCCACAGTGCTGTGACAATACTCAGAGCAGACGCACAGAGTGGATGTGACAGGTGTGCACAGCCTGTTTACTCACCAGGAGGTGTGTGTGTGTGTGCGTGCGCGGATCAAAGGTCCCTAAGCAGCACTATGCTAAAATAAATAAATCCACCTGTTAAAATGTAGAGGGATGCGGTGTACTCTGCTGCCCCTTGTGGTGTAAGAACATTTTACACCTGGTAATAGCCCTCCACCATCACCACCACCACCACCCAACCTTCACCACCACCCAACCTTCACCACCACCCCCACCAAACCTTTCTCCGCCACCACCACCAAAATCCAAACAGACTCCCATCATCTCTTCCTTCCAGACTGGTAGCTAGTTTACCTGCTACACTTTTTAAAACTCACCCCCATGATGAGCCTGTGGGATGGAGATGAGGAAGGAGGCAGAAGATAGGGGACGCCCTAATCCTGAGTGGAAGAGGGGGGTGGGGGGTGGAGGAGAGAGAGAGAGAGAGAGAGAGAGAGAGAGAGAGAGAGAGAGAGAGAGAGAGAGAGAGAGAGAGAGAGAGAGAGAGAGAGAGAGAGAGAGAGAGAGAGGTTTGTTGGAGGTAAAAACACACACAGAGCAGCTCTGGTAATTAGGGAAGGAATTCGTCATGCTCTCCAGCCTGCCTGGGTGTACCAAACAGAGAGCCAATAGCAATCTCCCCACTGTTTACCTAGAGAGGGGCGCCCACACAGGCTCGACCCGTGCCGCGCAACCTCAGCTACACACAGATTAATATTTTATGCCGAAGAAGAGAGAGAAAGAAAGAGAGCGAGAGAGAGAGAGAGAGAGAGGGAGAGACTGTGTGCTCGCTGCCTGTTTATTTAGGATATTGTGAAAATATGGGGGAAAATTTGCAATTTGATTGGTTTCCAGGTGTAGCCTCAGGTGTGCTTGTGTGCGTGCGTGTATGCCACCCTGGGTCCTCTCAAAATACTACCGCTGCACCATCGAGAGCATCCTGACCGGTTGCATTACGGCCTGGTAAAGGAATGGCTCCGTCCACGACCGCAAAGCCCTCCAGCGGATGGTGAAGACAGCCATGTACATCCAGCCAGGTCACCCGGCTGTATTCGACATCCATCCATGTCTGAGGACGTCGGGAGATGAGGTGGAAACCGGCCACTAGGGGCAACAGTGGGCGCTGCTACCTTCAAGTAGGTTTTGAGTCAATACCTACATTTAACCTTAAACACATTGAAATTTGATGTTTGGAACTTCTGCCTCTGGTGCCAAAGGTTGCATGTACAAGTTCAGCGATAGAAAGTTGCTTTTGATCTTTTTGTTTAAAGCCTATCCCAAACCTTAACACTTACCTTAGCCATTCAGAGTTAATACCTAAACTTAATATTTCTGAGTTAATGCCTAAACTTAACCCTAACCTTAAAAATGCGTAGTTAATGCCTAAACTTAACCTTAAACACTTTGAATAGTTATATTTGGAACAACTTCAAAATTTCACGTTTGAGAAACATGGATGAACATCTAATTCTGAGGTGAGACTGTGAGATATAGTTGAGTACATCACTGGGACCCTGCTTCAATCAAATCAATCAAATGAATTTATAAAGCCCTTTTTACATCAGCAGATGTCACAAAGTGCTATACAGAAACGCAGCCTAAAACTCAATGCAGATGTAGAAGCACGGTGGCTAGGAGAAACTCCCTAGAAACGCAGGAACCTAGGAAGAAACCTAGATAGGAACCAGGCTCTGAGGGGTGGTTAGTTTTGGTGGCCAGTTAAAACTTCCACCCATCCAGGACAACTACTCAAAACAGTGCCTGAAGAAGGCACGCTGCATCATCAAGGACCCCGCACACCCCAGCCACGAGTTGTTCACTCCCTTACTGTCAGGGAGACAGTATCGGAGCACGAGGTCTGATGCCAACAGGCTCAGAGAGAGTTTATCTACATGTCCTCAGACTGCTGAACACTTGAACTGGACTGACCACCTGCTCTGATTCTCCCCACCTTAGTACACATTACAACTACTGCTACCAGACGTTTCTTATACTGTTCAAATCAAATCAAATATATTTATATAGCCCTTCTTACATCAGCTGATATCTCAAAGTGCTGTACAGAAACCCAGCCTAAAACCCCAAACAGCAAGCAATGCAGGTGTAGAAGCACGGTTCAATTCATACACTATCCCCCCAACCCCCCAAAACCAATACACGTTTAAATATTGCAGTATAAATTGTGCCTTCCAGTATTCTACTTATGCTAAAGTGTTAATTATATTCTACTGAGCCAATTGTGACCGACCGGCTCAAATCAGTCTTATTGGGCAAAATTTGAAATTGTGTATTTTACATTGGATAAAAGTATAGACTAGTATAGCCAGCAGCATACCACCCTGCATACCACTACTGGCTTGCTTCTGAAGCTAAGCAGGGTTGGTCCTGGTCAGTCCCTGGATGGACCAGATGCTGCTGGAAGTGGTGTTGGAGGGCCAGTAGGAGGCACTCTTTCCTCTGGTCTAAAAAATATCCCAATGCCCCAGGGCAGTGATTGGGGACACTGCCCTGTGTAGGGTGCCGTCTTTCGGATGGGACGTTAAACGGGTGTCCTGACTCTCTGAGGTCATTAAAGATCCCATGGTACTTATCGTAAGAGTAGGGGTGTTAACCACGGTGCCCTGGCTAAATTCCCAATCTGGCCCTCAAACCATCATGGTCACCTAATAATCCCCAGTTCACAATTGGCTCATTCATCCCCCTCCTCTACCCTGTAACTATTCCCCAGGTCGTTGCTGCAAATGAGAACGTGTTCTCAGTCAACTTACCTGGTAAAATAACGGTAAAATAAATAAAAAAATAAAGACTCAGAGATAGAAATTGGTATGTCATACGCTACAGTTGAGGAACAATAGGAAAGTAACTCTGCTTTGAAAGTTGAGAAACTTGTAAACTCACTTTTAAGAAAATGGCTTTTGAATGTTTTGGTACGCTCTGGCCGATGAGAAGGGTTGATCCAAAGTTCTGACCTCACAACAGCAGTCAAGCACTCCAGCTAACTGGCTAACATTGGCTAGCTGGCTGGCTAACACCTCACTCTGACCATTTGACTCACCCTTGCCGAGCTGGTTAGGCTGTTTACATGTTGTCCAGATCGTTGGTGACTGTAATTGTGCTGCTGGCAACAATTTAATTACACTTTTTTGCCCATGTTTACTGACACCGGTCATATTCAACGGGTGTTGAGTATTCATATTCATCAGTTATTTGCGCTCTGGCACACTCAGATGAGAGTAGATGGCCAGACTGAATTTATGAACGCACCCGGAATTTTACTTTATGTTCGTATTCTTATCTTTTATTATGTCTTATTGTTGTTGCATTGTAGAGAAGGAACCCTCAAGTAAGCATTTAGTTGGTGTAACGGCTGTCGTCGGTGGAAGAAGGTGAGGACCAAGGTGCAGCGTGGTAAGTGTTCATTATATTTAATACTAATGAAAACTGAACACTGAATAACAAAACAACAAAGAAACAACCGAAAACAGTTCTGTCTGGTGCAGACACACAAAGACGGAAAATAACCACCCACAAAACACAATAGAAAACAGGCTTCCTAAATATGGTTTTCAATCAGGGACAACAATTGACAACTGCCTCTGATTGAGAACGATATCAGGCCAAACACAGAAATAGAAAATCATAGAAAAACTAACATAGACAACCGACCCAACACACGCCCTGACCACACTAAAACAAAGAAATAACAAAAGAACTAGGGTCAGAACGTGAAAGTTGGACGATGTACTGTATACCATGCGTATCCTATACGTGTGTGCGTGTGTGAGGAGTGTGACACTTCGCCCCTGTCTGTTTCCACTATCCCCAGATCCCCACATCTCCCTAACAGAGAACAGATCCCCACATCTCCCTAACAGAGAACAGATCCCCACATCTCCCTAACAGAGAACAGATCCCCACATCTCCCTAACAGAGAACAGATCCCCACATCTCCCTGACAGAGAACAGATCCCCACATCTCCCTAACAGAGAACAGATCCCCACATCTCCCTGACAGAGAACAGATCCCCACATCTCCCTGACAGAGAACAGATCCCCACATCTCCCTGACAGAGAACAGATCCCCACATCTCCCTAACAGAGAACAGATCCCCACATCTCCCTGACAGAGAACAGATCCCCACATCTCCCTAACAGAGAACAGATCCCCACAGCTCCCTAACAGAGAACAGATCCCCACATCTCCCTAACAGAGAACAGATCCCCACATCTCCCTGACAGGGAACAGATCCCCACATCTCCCTGACAGAGAACAGATCCCCACATCTCCCTAACAGAGAACAGATCCCCACATCTCCCTAACAGAGAACAGATCCCCACATCTCCCTGACAGAGAACAGATCCCCACATCTCCCTGACAGAGAACAGATCCCCACATCTCCCTGACAGAGAACAGATCCCCACATCTCCCTGACAGAGAACAGATCCCCACATCTCCCTGACAGAGAACAGATCCCCACATCTCCCTGACAGAGAACAGATCCCCACATCTCCCTGACAGAGAACAGATCCCCACATCTCCCTGACAGAGAACAGATCCCCACATCTCCCTGACAGAGAACAGATCCCCACATCTCCCTGACAGAGAACAGATCCCCACATCTCCCTGACAGAGAACAGATCCCCACATCTCCCTAACAGAGAACAGATCCCCACATCTCCCTAACAGAGAACAGATCCCCACATCTCCCTGACAGAGAACAGATCCCCACATCTCCCTAACAGAGAACAGATCATCTCCACCAAGTACACCTGCCATCAGATATCCATTAACATCTGTTGAGGACGTAACATCAGTAAAACTTCATCTTAATACAACGACCCGGCCAAATTACAACAACAAAAAAATCTAATATGGAAGGTACGACCAATTATTAAATTATGCTGTGTTTCCTGAATTAATCCACAGGTGAAGTGAATGAAAGGCTCCATGAGGAATCAGCGGCCATCAGCAGTCATCTGTGAGTTTTACACTAGATGTAGTAGGGGGAAAAGCTAGAGGAATTCGCCTGAATATTTTTAGGGGTCATTCAGTATAGATTAGATATTGTATGATGTCCTCTTAGGTAACATGAGATAAGCTAAGATTATTTTTTTTAAATACAAATAAACATATCCACATATCCAGAGGTTTTAACACACCAGATTCCTCCTTAATCCTTAACACTGAATCATGCATATATGTTCACAAATGCTACATATAGCCTACTGTGTATTCATAAATACATGTCTTAATCCAAGTATTTTATATCCAGGGACTCTGTCCAAATAACAGTGGGAGCATGTGTAGGCTCTATCACAGACCTAGACTACTGCTGCTGGAGAGAATCAGCCAGTGAACCGTTGGTCTTTGCTGGTCACTGATGTTTCCAACCAGAGACCAGAAGTCTCTCACTCCTGAGAGAGGGAAAGAAAGAAAGAGAGAGAGAGAGAGAGAAAGCAAGACAAGAGGGAGGAGAGAAAGGAAATTGGGGAGGCACGCAATTCTATCTGCAAAAACCATCTTCCCCCAAAATTACGGCTAAATGGAAAAATAATGGAAGCAGCATCAGCGGACTCCTGCCGCGTTGTTATTAGTATTCCAGCAACACAGAGAGAGACCGACAGCAGTTATGTATTTTTTCAAGTATGCATATAATTTATTGTGGGGAACACAATTTACATGGGTAGTCAATGCCTGTTTTATAGCCTCACAAATAGATGTATGAACTGAAGCATATAATGGCTGAGAGCAGCAGGCGCAAATACGTTCTAAATCTTCCAAATGTGTTCCACAAAAAATGTAACCAAAGAATATAAAACAGATTAATTCGTGCATGTTATATATTGTTTTTGATTTACAAATCTAATCTGGGTAAATTTGACAGGGGGACATGGATGGGGTGTGTAAAACGAACAGCACCGAACGAGCCCAGGGGCTGATGGTCAACGCAGGGGCTCCTATGTCTACAGCAATCGTCACTGTCTCATCATGTGGAAGCTGTGTGTGTGTGTGTGTGTGTGTGTGTGTGTGTGTGTGTGTGTGTGTGTGTGTGTGTGTATGTGTGTGTGTGTATGTGTGTGTGTGTATGTGTTTGTGTGTGTGATGGTAATTTACAGGCAGCATTAGGGAGAGGGGACTGGGGATAGTTAAACGGGCAATGAAAGCCTCTGAAATTATGCCTTTTATCCTGCGGTGCCACTATGGCCACAGTTCTCCTCTGAGCGTTTCTCTGCAAACCACATTCCTGTATTGTACACTCCAGAAAGCTGTGTGATGTGATGTTGTCCCGCCCCCTTTAAACACACACACACACACACACACACACACACACACACACACACACACACACACACACACACACACACACACACACACACACACACACACACACACACACACACACACACACACACACACACACACACACACACACACACACACACAATGACCCTGGAGGACAGTCTCAGTGGATGGGGGACGTTTGCCTGCTTTTTGAAATTTTATCTCCACGCCACAATAAGAGGCGCCCACAAAGGGTTATGGCTGTCTCACAATGACACAGGACCAATTCAACCCTGATGAATTTGAGATAAGACAGGCAGCCTTAAAACGGCTGGCCTTAACTACCATAGGGAGAGGGATGAGAGTAGGGGGGAGTGGTAGGTGGGGGTAGGGGGGTTAGTTTTCAAGTGCATGGAAATGCTGTAAGAGACGAAAAGACGAGAGTGATAGAGTGAGGGTCGCAATTACTTTAGGAAACGATGTCGCGGGGAGGAAGAGGAAGTGGAGGGCTACTCAGGGTGTTTGTGGGGGGAATTTATAAAAGAGGATTATTTTAATGCATTAGCCTGTTAAAGGTATATAACCTGCCCAGGGACTGTGGTTGAAAATTAGCCGGCTGGCTAAAACCGGCACTTTTACCGAAACGTTGATTAATGTGCACTGTCCCTGTAAAAATAAAATAAACTCAAGGTTTACAACACGCACATAAAAACAGGTGAAAATGACCACATGACATAAATCCCAGTTGGAGTTCTGCATTACAGGAATGGAGAACGGGAAAAGGAGAGGGAACATGTTAATTGAGAGCTTAAGGGTCAATAATTGCAGTTCTGGAGGGGTGGGGAGGTAGGGGCTGGGGGGACAACCTTCCGGGAGAGAGGGAAAGACAGAGTATACAAATAGTCCAACTGCGCCTCTGAAATTAATCAGAATACAAATACTTTATTGGACAGCTACGAGTACGAGTCATTCACAGGCAAATAAGTCCAAGAGACAAAGCCAAAGGCCAGCCATACACAGATCCAGCAGATTTGTAGAGGTGCAGAGTCAAATACATGACATGTCCAGGTCTCTGTCCAGGTCTGGGACAGGGGTTTAGGTTTTTGTTCAGGTCTGGGACAGAGGTTTATGTGTTTGTCCAGGTCTGGGACAGAGGTTTAGGTGTTTGTCCAGGCCTGGGACAGAGGTTTAGGTGTTTGTCCAGGTCTGGGACAGGGGTTTAGGTTTTTGTCCATGTCTGGGACAGAGGTTTAGGTGTTTGTCCAGGTCTGGGACAGGGGTTTAGGTGTTTGTCCAGGTCTGGGACAGGGGTTTAGGTTTTTGTCCAGGTCTGGGACAGAGGTTTAGGTGTTTGTCCAGGTTTGGGACAGAGGTTTAGGTGTTTGTCCAGGTCTGGGACAGGGGTTTAGGTTTTTGTCCAGGTCTGGGACAGAGGGTTAGGTGTTTGTCCAGGTCTGGGACAGGGGTTTAGGTTTTTGTCCATGTCTGGGACAGAGGTTTAGGTGTTTGTCCAGGTCTGGGACAGGGGTTTAGGTGTTTGTCCAGGTCTGGGACAGGGGTTTAGGTTTTTGTCCAGGTCTGGGACAGAGGTTTAGGTGTTTGTCCAGGTCTGGGACAGAGGGTTAGGTGTTTGTCCAGGTCTGGGACAGAGGTTTAGGTGTTTGTCCAGGTCTGGGACAGGGGTTTAGGTGTTTGTCCAGGTTTGGGACAGAGGTTTAGGTGTTTGTCCAGGTCTGGGACAGGGGTTTAGGTGTTTGTCCAGGTCTGGGACAGAGGTTTAGGTGTTTTTCCAGGTCTGGGACAGAGGTTTGGGTGTTTGTCCAGGTCTGGGACAGGGGTTTAGGTTTTTGTCCAGGTCTGGGACAGAGGTTTAGGTTTTTGTCCAGTCTGGGACAGAGGTTTAGGTGTTTGTCCAGGTCTGGGACAGAGGTTTAGGTGTTTGTCCAGGTCTGGGACAGAGGTTTGGGTGTTTGTCCAGGTCTGGGACAGGGGTTTAGGTTTTTGTCCAGGTCTGGGACAGGGGTTTAGGTTTTTGTCCAGGTCTGACACAGGGGTTTAGGTGTTTGTCCAGATCTGGGACAGAGGTTTGGGTGTTTGTCCAGGTCTGGGACAGGGGTTTAGGTGTTTGTCCAGGTCTGGGACAGGGGTTTAGGTGTTTGTCCAGGTCTGGGACAGAGGTTTAGGTTTTTGTCCAGGTGTGGGACAGAGGTTTAGGTGTTTGTCCAGGTCTGGGACAGGGGTTTAGGTTTTTGTCCAGGTCTGGGACAGGGGTTTAGGTTTTTGTCTAGGTCTGGGACAGAGGTTTAGGTGTTTGTCCAGGTCTGGGACAGGGGTTTAGGTGTTTGGTTTCCTGGGGTGTCTAGGGATGGCTGCTTCTTCGTATTTTTACAGGTCATGGAATCTTGACAAGAATCTCATCTTTCTCCAACCCTCTCACCCCCCCACCCTCTCCCCTCCCCCCGCCTTCCATTCTCTAGGGTCAGCCCAGCTGGCCATGTCCTCCCTCTCTCTCTCCCGCGCTCTCTGCCTGGCTGCATCCCGTTCCCTTTCTCAGGGCAGACACCTGCACCGGCCAGACAATCGATACCAGGCCTGGGCCTTTAGGAGAGCCCTGTCACCAAACAGACCGGATCCATACTGCTTGCCACCGCCATACAATCACTCAAACTCTTACACACACACACAAACACACACTCACACACAAAGATACTCAAACTGACACACACACGCAAACACACATGCTCTCGAAAGACACTCACACACACATACTCATACACACACACTCAACCAGACACAAACTCCAGAAGTATGCATGCACAGGCAACCGGGTCTTATCAATCTTTAAGCAGGCAATTTATCCTACAGATGTCGGATCTTAATTTGATCAGTCTTTTGTTGCTGAGAATTTTCATGTACAGCAGGAAATGCAAACTTTGTCATTTCCACTTTGAAATGTCAGACTTAATTTGCTCTAACGAAAAATGGATAAACCCCTACAAAAATGTCCATTCATTATAATCCATATAATAATTCACCGTTCCTGTTGCTGTAGGATTATTTTCCTGCTGTAGCAAATTGGTTCAAAGTAAGATCTTACATATGTAATGCCACACCAGGTGGAACAAAACATAATAATTAATAAAAGGCCCAGGGATAAATAATACATTGGAGCTTGATGTTGAGGCCAGCACTGTTATAGCTTTAGTTATTGGTTTGCTGATTGACCGCTGGGCTTTCCCTGGAGTGAGTTTTGAGGAATCCATTTGCTAGCACTTTCATATCGCAACCCGTTCCATACTCTTCCACTTTCAAGCCTTTTTAATTAAATGGTCTCCAATTTTGAAAGTCTTCAAATCTTATCCCTAATAGACATCAAAACATTCTTTAAAGGATGGTTAGGGGGACTATTCCTGCTCTGTCATTGTTATCCTGTCTAAATGGCTTTTTCTGGGAATTCCAGCTCTTTGAATTTTTTCCTGTGAAAGTGAATTCAGGGCACTTGACATCGCTTCAGTCCATTCTCGAATGCATCACAAAGGACTGACCTTAAAGGTGTCACCACGGAGTTGACCTGCCTAATCATAACACACTCCCTTTCCTAGAGGACATGGGAAACAGCCAGGAACCTGGAGCACACCTTAGGTTAGACAGTGAATAGAGGATGTTAGCTTGGCAATGAATAGGGACGATTTGTTGATTTGACAAATCTCTATTGAGGTGAGCTTTGAGGGGGATGCAAAATGACAAACAGTTAACCCCCTGCTATTAAAGTAAGACCTATATATTTAAAATCAACGTCTTGACAACTAATAAAAACCAAACCTCAAAAATGCACATTTCTGAATTTTGCAACCTTACAATATTCAATTGACATGTAACACATCACATCCACTTTTCCTGATATGTATTTCAAAGAATAAATTACATTTATAAAAATGTGCATTTGACCAAGATCTGTCCAACACCAAAGTAGGACTCAAGCTCATTCCTCCTACAGAATATAATCTGCAGTGAAACTCAGAAATAACAGAGAAAGCAGTGGCTTTGTCTGGCTGCCTGTACGATGGGAGAGGGTATGAGAGGGGGTAAATAGATAAATCACAGGTGAATTCTCTGTCTGCTCTTTAGTAGGTCATTGTTTTTGTCCCCGATCCATTAAGGAATAATAGGAGGAGCATTAGGGTGGGGTGGGACGTCTGCCCCGAGGGGGAGAGAGAGCGTGTAATCTGGGGGATGACGACCATCTGCAAAATGAAAACAAATGGGGTGTCATCCCCGGGAGGAAATCTATCCCCTTCTATATTTAGTCATCAATTCATTGAGCTGTGTGTGTGTGTGTGTGTGTGTGACCTCCAACTCTCTGCGAGACACACCCATGCAGGTAAAGTTGTACAAACAAACAAAAAACACACTGCAAAGACACAAAATCACAACAGTGACACGAAGGAATCATATTAAACTATGGAAACAAACTGAAATGTTGTTGAACTGTTGACAGAAAGCAAAAGTAGAGAGTTTAAAGAGACTGCATTCAACAGTTCAACTACACCTAACTGGAGTTGCTCAGGGAGGAAAATCTATCTTCCTCTAAGAAGTACTTTGCCTCCGGAGCAGAACTCCCCTCCGAAAGATAGTCAGATCCCCGTGGCGAGAAATCTCACATCGAAATCTGACAAAATAATGAGATCCACAACTGAGAGACAAGTAGGAGACTGTGGAGTGGGTGTTAGATGGAGGGGGTTGGGGGGGGGGGGGGGGGGGTAGAGACTCCATTTACATTTATGATAGCCCTGTAATTCCAGGGGAATTCCAGCATAATGCCACAATTCTGTAGCATGCCATAAAGGATGTAATGACTGCTCAGTCAAATGATCAGAGAGGCGGTGGATGAGATGACATGTCCCAGCCTATTATTTATTTATTTCCCAGGGAGGGAGAAGAGGGAGGGAGGCAAGAGAAAACTCATCACATAGCTGGGTAATTAATGAATGGTTTAAATGTCATGATGATGGGAGGTACTTGACAGGGGACCAAAGCCCAGCACCGTGATTTAGAGTTCTCTCTCGTTCTCTCTCACTCTTTCTAACCCTCTCTCTCTTTCCCTCCCTATCTCCATCCCTCTCTCTCTCTCAACCCCCTCACTCCCTCTCCACGAAGCCCAGACACCCCAGGGTTCAAACTTAATTCAGAACGTAAGGCACTCAATCGTCCCCTCATAACAACCTTTCTGCCTGCTAGTCCCATCTGGAGCCACTGTGGGAAGCTCTTCCAGGGCCGTGGAGCCCCCGTCCACCCTCTACAACCCCACCCCCTCTACAACCGCACCATCACCACCCTCCACAGCCCCTCCAAGCCCCCAAATATTAAATGAAAAATGACTTGCCCATTGTGGTCTAGTTAGGGCCTGTGTGAGGGATGGTAATTGGTCCTTTTACATGCTGGGCGGCTCAGAGAGTGAGCTGAATGGAGGGTGTGAGATGAGGGGATGGGGGGGCTACGATGCATACATTGAATATGGGCACTGCCTCAGACTATGGAGACTACGGAGGCTACGGAGCAGGCACTCTGCTAATCACATAGAGAGAGTGGGTATAACTCACACAAGGCAATATTCAGTACTCACACAGAGGAAATATTCAGTACTTACACTGAGGCAATATTCAGTACTCACACAGAGGCAATACTCAGTACTTACACAGAGGCTACAGAGTGGAACTGCCTCATATGGAGGGTAGTGGGTGGGCACCATCATACAGGCCCCTGTATCAAGTGGGCTCTACTCAAAAAACATATACATTTGGCACTACATATTTAGATTGAGTTGGCACTATTTCTAGTGGTTATTGAGTAGGCACTATTTCTAGTGGTTATTGAGTAGGCACTATTTCGAGTGGTTATTGAGTAGGCACTATTTCTAGTGGTTATTGAGTAGGCACTATTTCTAGTGGTTATTGAGTAGGCACTATTTCTAGTGGTTATTGAGTAGGCACTATTTCTAGTTGTTACTGAGTAGACACTATTTCTAGTGGTTATTGATTAGGCACTATTTCTAGTGGTTATTGAGTAGGCACTATTTCTAGTGGTTATTGAGTAGGCACTATTTCTAGTGGTCATTGAGTTGGCACTTTTCTAGTGAATATTGAGTAGGCACTATTTCTAGTAGTTACTGAGTAGGCACTATTTCTAGTGGTTATTGAGTTGGCACTATTTCTAGTGGTTATTGAGTAGGCACTATTTCTAGTTGTTACTGAGTAGACACTTTTTCTAGTGGTTATTGAGTAGGCACTATTTCTAGTGGTTATTGAGTAGGCACTATTTCTAGTGGTTATTGAGTAGGCACTATTTCTAGTGGTTATTGAGTAGGCACTATTTCTAGTGGTTATTGAGTTGGCACTATTCCTAGTGGTTATTGAGTAGGCACTATTTCTAGTGGTTATTGAGTAGGCACTATTTCTAGTGGTTATTGAGTAGGCACTATTTCTAGTGGTTATTGGGTAGGCACTATTTCTAGTGGTTATTGAGTTGGCACTATTTCTAGTGGTTATTGAGTAGGCACTTTTTCTAGTGGTTATTGAGTAGGCACTATTTCTAGTGGTTATTGAGTTGGCACTATTTCTAGTGGTTATTGAGTTGGCACTATTTCTAGTGGTTATTGAGTAGGCACTATTTCGAGTGGTTATTGAGTAGGCACTATTTCTAGTGGTTATTGAGTAGGCACTATTTCTAGTGGTTATTGAGTTGGCACTATTTCGAGTGGTTATTGAGTAGGCACTATTTCTAGTGGTTATTGAGTAGGCACTATTTCTAGTGGTTATTGAGTAGGCACTATTTCTAGTGGTTATTGAGTAGGCACTATTATTAGTGGTTATTGAGTAGGCACTTTTTCTAGTGGTTATTGAGTAGGCACTATTTCTAGTGGTTATTGAGTAGGCACTATTTCTAGTGGTTATTGAGTTGGCACTATTTCTAGTGGTTATTGAGTAGGCACTATTTCTAGTGGTTATTGAGTAGGCACTATTTCTAGTGGTTATTGATTAGGCACTATTTCTAGTGGTTATTGAGTAGGCGCTATTTCTAGTGGTTATTGAGTAGGCGCTATTTCTAGTGGTTATTGATTAGGCACTATTTCTAGTGGTTATTGAGTAGGCACTATTTCTAGTGGTTATTGAGTTGGCACTATTTCTAGTGGTTATTGAGTAGGCGCTATTTCTAGTGGTTATTGATTAGGCACTATTTCTAGTGGTTATTGAGTAGGCGCTATTTCTAGTGGTTATTGAGTAGGCACTATTTCTAGTGGTTATTGATTAGGCACTATTTTGAGTGGTTATTGAGTAGGCACTATTTCTAGTGGTTATTGATTAGGCACTATTTCGAGTGGTTATTTAGTAGGCACTATTTCTAGTGGTTATTGAGTAGGCACTATTTCTAGTGGTTATTGAGTAGGCACTATTTCTAGTGATTATTGATTAGGCACTATTTCTAGTGGTTATTGAGTTGGCACTATTTCTAGTGGTTATTGAGTAGGCACTATTTCTAGTGGTTATTGAGTAGGCACTATTTCTAGTGGTTACTGATTAGGCACTATTTCTAGTGGTTATTGAGTAGGCGCTATTTCTAGTGGTTATTGATTAGGCACTATTTCTAGTGGTTATTGAGTAGGCGCTATTTCTAGTGGTTATTGAGTAGGCACTATTTCTAGTGGTTATTGATTAGGCGCTATTTCTAGTGGTTATTGAGTAGGCACTATTTCTAGTGGTTATTGAGTAGGCACTATTTCTAGTGGTTATTGAGTAGGCGCTATTTCTAGTGGTTATTGAGTAGGCACTATTTCTAGTGGTTATTGATTAGGCTCTATTTCTAGTGATTATTGATTAGGCACTATTTCTAGTGGTTATTGAGTTGGCACTATTTCTAGTGGTTATTGAGTAGGCACTATTTCTAGTGGTTATTGAGTAGGCACTATTTCTAGTGGTTATTGATTAGGCACTATTTCTAGTGGTTATTGAGTAGGCGCTATTTCTAGTGGTTATTGATTAGGCACTATTTCTAGTGGTTATTGAGTAGGCGCTATTTCTAGTGGTTATTGAGTAGGCACTATTGCTAGTGGTTATTGATTAGGCACTATTTTGAGTGGTTATTGAGTAGGCACTATTTCTAGTGATTATTGATTAGGCACTATTTCTAGTGGTTATTGAGTTGACACTATTTCTAGTGGTTATTGAGTAGGCACTATTTCTAGTGGTTATTGAGTAGGCACTATTTCTAGTGATTATTGATTAGGCACTATTTCTAGTGGTTATTGAGTTGGCACTATTTCTAGTGGTTATTGAGTAGGCACTATTTCTAGTGGTTATTGAGTAGGCACTTTTTCTAGTGGTTATTGATTAGGCACTATTTCTAGTGGTTATTGAGTAGGCGCTATTTCTAGTGGTTATTGATTAGGCACTATTTCTAGTGGTTATTGAGTAGGCGCTATTTCTAGTGGTTATTGAGTAGGCACTATTTCTAGTGGTTATTGATTAGGCACTATTTTGAGTGGTTATTGAGTAGACACTATTTCTAGTGGTTATTGATTAGGCACTATTTCGAGTGGTTATTTAGTAGGCACTATTTCTAGTGGTTATTGAGTAGGCACTATTTCGAGTGGTTATTGAGTAGGCACTTTTTCTAGTGGTTATTGAGTAGGCACTATTTCTAGTGGTTATTGAGTAGGCACTATTTCTGGTGGTTATTGAGTTGGCACTATTTCTAGTGGTTATTGAGTTGGCACTATTTCTAGTGGTTATTGAGTAGGCACTATTTCTAGTGGTTATTGAGTAGGCACTATTTCTAGTGGTTATTGAGTAGGCACTATTTCTAGTTGTTACTGAGTAGACACTATTTCTAGTGGTTATTGATTAGGCACTATTTCTAGTGGTTATTGAGTAGGCACTATTTCTAGTGGTTATTGAGTAGGCACTATTTCTAGTGGTCATTGAGTTGGCACTTTTCTAGTGAATATTGAGTAGGCACTATTTCTAGTAGTTACTGAGTAGGCACTATTTCCAGTGGTTATTGAGTTGGCACTATTTCTAGTGGTTATTGAGTAGGCACTATTTCTAGTTGTTACTGAGTAGACACTTTTTCTAGTGGTTATTGAGTAGGCACTATTTCTAGTGGTTATTGAGTAGGCACTATTTCTAGTGGTTATTGAGTAGGCACTATTTCTAGTGGTTATTGAGTAGGCACTATTTCTAGTGGTTATTGAGTTGGCACTATTCCTAGTGGTTATTGAGTAGGCACTATTTCTAGTGGTTATTGAGTAGGCACTATTTCTAGTGGTTATTGAGTAGGCACTATTTCTAGTGGTTATTGGGTAGGCACTATTTCTAGTGGTTATTGAGTTGGCACTATTTCTAGTGGTTATTGAGTAGGCACTTTTTCTAGTGGTTATTGAGTAGGCACTATTTCTAGTGGTTATTGAGTTGGCACTATTTCTAGTGGTTATTGAGTTGGCACTATTTCGAGTGGTTATTGAGTAGGCACTATTTCTAGTGGTTATTGAGTAGGCACTATTTCTAGTGGTTATTGAGTAGGCACTATTTCTAGTGGTTATTGAGTAGGCACTATTATTAGTCGTTATTGAGTAGGCACTTTTTCTAGTGGTTATTGAGTAGGCACTATTTCTAGTGGTTATTGAGTAGGCACTATTTCTAGTGGTTATTGAGTTGGCACTATTTCTAGTGGTTATTGAGTTGACACTATTTCTAGTGGTTATTGAGTAGGTACTATTTCTAGTGGTTATTGAGTAGGCACTATTTAGAGTGGTTATTGAGTAGGCACTATTTCTAGTGGTTATTGAGTAGGCACTACTTCTAGTGATTATTGAGTTGACACTATTTCTAGTGGTTATTGAGTAGGCACTATTTCTAGTGGTTATTGAGTAGGCACTATTTCTAGTGATTATTGATTAGGCACTATTTCTAGTGGTTATTGAGTTGGCACTATTTCTAGTGGTTATTGAGTAGGCACTATTTCTAGTGGTTATTGAGTAGGCACTATTTCTAGTGGTTATTGATTAGGCACTATTTCTAGTGGTTATTGAGTAGGCGCTATTTCTAATGGTTATTGAGTAGGCGCTATTTCTAGTGGTTATTGATTAGGCACTATTTCTAGTGGTTATTGAGTAGGCGCTATTTCTAGTGGTTATTGAGTAGGCACTATTTCTAGTGGTTATTGATTAGGCACTGTTTTGAGTGGTTATTGAGTAGGCACTATTTCTAGTGGTTATTGATTAGGCACTATTTCGAGTGGTTATTTAGTAGGCACTATTTCTAGTGGTTATTGAGTAGGCACTATTTCTAGTGGTTATTGAGTAGGCACTATTTCTAGTGATTATTGATTAGGCACTATTTCTAGTGGTTATTGAGTTGGCACTATTTCTAGTGGTTATTGAGTAGGCACTATTTCTAGTGGTTATTGAGTAGGCACTATTTCTAGTGGTTATTGATTAGGCACTATTTCTAGTGGTTATTGATTAGGCACTATTTCTAGTGGTTATTGAGTAGGCGCTATTTCTAGTGGTTATTGAGTAGGCACTATTTCTAGTGGTTATTGATTAGGCACTATTTCTAGTGATTATTGATTAGGCACTATTTCTAGTGGTTATTGAGTTGGCACTATTTCTAGTGGTTATTGAGTAGGCACTATTTCTAGTGGTTATTGAGTAGACACTATTTCTAGTGGTTATTGATTAGGCACTATTTCTAGTGGTTATTGAGTAGGCGCTATTTCTAGTGGTTATTGATTAGGCACTATTTCTAGTGGTTATTGAGTAGGCGCTATTTCTAGTGGTTATTGAGTAGGCACTATTGCTAGTGGTTATTGATTAGGCACTATTTTGAGTGGTTATTGAGTAGGCACTATTTCTAGTGATTATTGATTAGGCACTATTTCTAGTGGTTATTGAGTTGACACTATTTCTAGTGGTTATTGAGTAGGCACTATTTCTAGTGGTTATTGAGTAGGCACTATTTCTAGTGATTATTGATTAGGCACTATTTCTAGTGGTTATTGAGTTGGCACTATTTCTAGTGGTTATTGAGTAGGCACTATTTCTAGTGGTTTTTGAGTAGGCACTTTTTCTAGTGGTTATTGATTAGGCACTATTTCTAGTGGTTATTGAGTAGGCGCTATTTCTAGTGGTTATTGATTAGGCACTATTTCTAGTGGTTATTGAGTAGGCGCTATTTCTAGTGGTTATTGAGTAGGCACTATTTCTAGTGGTTATTGATTAGGCACTATTTTGAGTGGTTATTGAGTAGGCACTATTTCTAGTGGTTATTGATTAGGCACTATTTCGAGTGGTTATTTAGTAGGCACTATTTCTAGTGGTTATTGAGTAGGCACTATTTCGAGTGGTTATTGAGTAGGCACTATTTCTAGTGGTTATTGAGTAGGCACTATTTCTAGTGGTTATTGAGTAGGCACTATTTCTGGTGGTTATTGAGTTGGCACTATTTCTAGTGGTTATTGAGTTGGCACTATTTCTAGTGGTTATTGAGTTGGCACTATTTCTAGTGGTTATTGATTAGGCACTACTTCTAGTGGTTATTGAGTAGGCACTATTTCTAGTGGTTATTGAGTAGGCACTATTTCTAGGGGTTATTGAGTTGGCACTATTTCTAGGGGTTATTTAGTAGGCACTATTTCTAGTGGTTATTGAGTAGGCACTCTTTCGAGTGGTTATTGAGTAGGCATTATTTTCAGTGGTTATTTAGTAGGCACTATTTCTAGTGGTTATTGATTAGGCACTATTTCGAGTGGTTATTGATTAGGCACTATTTCTAGTCGTTATTGAGTAGGCACTATTTCTAGTGGTTATTGATTAGGCACTATTTCGAGTGGTTATTTAGTAGGCACTATTTCTAGTGGTTATTGAGTAGGCACTATTTCGAGTGGTTATTGAGTAGGCACTATTTCTAGTGGTTATTGAGTAGGCACTATTTCTAGTGGTTATTGAGTAGGCACTATTTCTGGTGGTTATTGAGTTGGCACTATTTCTAGTGGTTATTGAGTTGGCACTATTTCTAGTGGTTATTGAGTTGGCACTATTTCTAGTGGTTATTGATTAGGCACTACTTCTAGTGGTTATTGAGTAGGCACTATTTCTAGTGGTTATTGACTAGGCACTATTTCTAGGGGTTATTGAGTTGGCACTATTTCTAGGGGTTATTGAGTAGGCACTATTTCTAGTGGTTATTGAGTAGGCACTCTTTCGAGTGGTTATTGAGTAGGCACTATTTTCAGTGGTTATTTAGTAGGCACTATTTCTAGTGGTTATTGATTAGGCACTATTTCGAGTGGTTATTGATTAGGCACTATTTCTAGTCGTTATTGAGTAGGCACTATTTCTAGTGGTTATTGATTAGGCACTATTTCTAGTGGTTATTGAGTTGACACTATTTCTAGTGGTTATTGAGTAGGCACTATTTCTAGTGGTTATTGAGTAGGCACTATTTCTAGTGGTTATTGAGTAGGCACTGTTTCTAGTGGTTATTGAGTAGGCACTATTTCTAGTGGTTATTGAGTTGGCGCTATTTCTAGTGGTTATTGAGTAGGCACTATTTCTAGTGGTTATTGATTAGGCACTATTTCTAGTGGTTATTGAGTAGGCACTATTTCTAGTAGTTATTGAGTAGGCACTATTTCTAGTGGTTATTGAGTAGGCACTATTTCTAGTGGTTATTCATTAGGCACTATTTCGAGTAGTTATTGAGTAGGCACTATTTCTAGTGGTTATTGAGTAGGCACTATTTCTAGTGGTTATTGATTAGGCACTATTTCTAGTGGTTATTGAGTACGCACTATTTCTAGTAGTTATTGAGTAGGCACTATTTCTAGTGGTTATTGAGTAGGCACTATTTCTAGTGGTTATTGATTAGGCACTATTTCTAGTGGTTATTGAGTAGGCACTATTTCTAGTGGTTATTAAGTTGGCACTATTTCTAGTGGTTATTGATTAGGCACTATTTCTAGTGGTTATTGAGTAGGCACTATTTCTAGTGGTTATTGATTAGACACTATTTCTAGTGGTTATTGAGTAGGCACTATTTCTAGTGGTTATTGAATAGGCACTATTTCTAGTGGTTATTGAGTAGGCACTATTTCTAGTGGTTATTGAGAAGGCACTCTTTCTAGTGGTTATTGAGTTGGCACTATTTCTAGTGGTTATTGAGTAGGCACTATTTCTAGTGGTTATTGAGTTGGCACTAATTCTAGTGGTTATTGAGTAGGCACTATTTCTAGTGGTTATTGAGTTGGCACTATTTCTAGTGGTTATTGAGTAGGCACTATTTCTAGTGGTTATTGAGTAGGCACTATTTCTAGTGGTTATTGAGTAGGCACTATTTCTAGTGGTTATTGAGTAGGCACTATTTCTAGTGGTTATTGAGTTGGCACTATTTCTAGTGGTTATTGATTTGGCACTATTTCTAGGGGTTATTGAGTAGGCACAATTTTGAGTTGTTATTGATTAGGCACTATTTCTAGTGGTTATTGAGTAGGCACTATTTCTAGTGGTTATTGAGTAGGCAATATTTGTAGTGGTTATTGAGTAGGCACTATTTCTAGGGGTTATTGAGTAGGCACTTTTTCTAGTGGTTATTGATTAGGCCCTATTTCGAGTGGTTATTGAGTAGGCACTATTTCTAGTGGTTATTGAGTTGGCACTATTTCTAGTGGTTATTGAGTAGGCACTATTTCTAGTGGTTATTGAGTATGCACTATTTCTAGTGGTTCTTGAGTTGGCACTATTTCTAGGGGTTATTGAGTTGGCTCTATTTCTAGTGGTTATTGAGTAGGCACTATTTCTAGTGGTTATTGAGTAGGCACTATTTCTAGTGGTTATTGATAAGGCACTATTTCGAGTGGTTATTGAGTAGGCACTATTTCGAGTGGTTATTGAGTAGGCACTTTTTCTAGTGGTTATTGAGTAGGCACTATTTCGAGTGGTTATTGAGTAGGCACTATTTCTAGTGGTTATTGATTAGGCACTATTTCGAGTTGTTACTGAGTAGACACTTTTTCTAGTGGTTATTGAGTAGGCACTATTTCTAGTGGTTATTGAGTAGGCACTATTTCTAGTGGTTATTGAGTAGGCACTATTTCTAGTGGTTATTGAGTTGGCACTATTCCTAGTGGTTATTGAGTAGGCACTATTTCTAGTGGTTATTGAGTAGGCACTATTTCTAGTGGTTATTGAGTAGGCACTATTTCTAGTGGTTATTGAGTAGGCACTATTTCTAGTGGTTATTGAGTTGGCACTATTTCTAGTGGTTATTGAGTAGGCACTTTTTCTAGTGGTTATTGAGTAGGCACTATTTCTAGTGGTTATTGAGTAGGCACTATTTCCAGTGGTTATTGAGTAGGCACTATTTCTAGGGGTTATTGAGTTGGCACTATTTCTAGGGGTTATTGAGTAGGCACTATTTCTAGTGGTTATTGAGTAGGCACTCTTTTGAGTCGTTATTGAGTAGGCACTATTTTCAGTGGTTATTGAGTAGGCACTATTTCTAGGGGTTATTGAGTTGGCACTATTTCTAGGGGTTATTGAGTAGGCACTATTTCTAGTGGTTATTGATTAGGCACTATTTCGAGTGGTTATTGATTAGGCACTATTTCGAGTGGTTATTGAGTAGTCACTATTTCTAGTGGTTATTGATTAGGCACTTTTTCTAGTGGTTATTGAGTAGGCACTATTTTCAGTGGTTATTTAGTAGGCACTATTTCTAGTGGTTATTGATTAGGCACTATTTCGAGTGGTTATTGATTAGGCACTATTTCTAGTCGTTATTGAGTAGGCACTATTTCTAGTGGTTATTGATTAGGCACTATTTCTAGTGGTTATTGAGTTGACACTATTTCTAGTGGTTATTGAGTAGGCACTATTTCTAGTGATTATTGAGTAGGCACTATTTCTAGTGGTTATTGAGTAGGCACTGTTTCTAGTGGTTATTGAGTAGGCACTATTTCTAGTGGTTATTGAGTTGGCGCTATTTCTAGTGGTTATTGAGTAGGCACTATTTCTAGTGGTTATTGATTAGGCACTATTTCTAGTGGTTATTGAGTAGGCACTACTTCTAGTGGTTATTGAGTAGGCACTATTTCTAGTGGTTATTGACTAGGCACTATTTCTAGGGGTTATTGAGTTGGCACTATTTCTAGGGGTTATTGAGTAGGCACTATTTCTAGTGGTTATTGAGTAGGCACTCTTTCGAGTGGTTATTGAGTAGGCACTATTTTCAGTGGTTATTTAGTAGGCACTATTTCTAGTGGTTATTGATTAGGCACTATTTCGAGTGGTTATTGATTAGGCACTATTTCTAGTCGTTATTGAGTAGGCACTATTTCTAGTGGTTATTGATTAGGCACTATTTCTAGTGGTTATTGAGTTGACACTATTTCTAGTGGTTATTGAGTAGGCACTATTTCTAGTGGTTACTGAGTAGGCACTATTTCTAGTGGTTATTGAGTAGGCACTGTTTCTAGTGGTTATTGAGTAGGCACTATTTCTAGTGGTTATTGAGTTGGCGCTATTTCTAGTGGTTATTGAGTAGGCACTATTTCTAGTGGTTATTGATTAGGCACTATTTCTAGTGGTTATTGAGTAGGCACTATTTCTAGTAGTTATTGAGTAGGCACTATTTCTAGTGGTTATTGAGTAGGCACTATTTCTAGTGGTTATTCATTAGGCACTATTTCGAGTAGTTATTGAGTAGGCACTATTTCTAGTGGTTATTGAGTAGGCACTATTTCTAGTGGTTATTGATTAGGCACTATTTCTAGTGGTTATTGAGTACGCACTATTTCTAGTAGTTATTGAGTAGGCAGTATTTCTAGTGGTTATTGAGTAGGCACTATTTCTAGTGGTTATTGATTAGGCACTATTTCTAGTGGTTATTGAGTAGGCACTATTTCTAGTGGTTATTAAGTTGGCACTATTTCTAGTGGTTATTGATTAGGCACTATTTCTAGTGGTTATTGAGTAGGCACTATTTCTAGTGGTTATTGATTAGACACTATTTCTAGTGGTTATTGAGTAGGCACTATTTCTAGTGGTTATTGAATAGGCACTATTTCTAGTGGTTATTGAGTAGGCACTATTTCTAGTGGTTATTGAGAAGGCACTCTTTCTAGTGGTTATTGAGTTGGCACTATTTCTAGTGTTTATTGAGTAGGCACTATTTCTAGTGGTTATTGAGTTGGCACTAATTCTAGTGGTTATTGAGTAGGCACTATTTCTAGTGGTTATTGAGTTGGCACTATTTCTAGTGGTTATTGAGTAGGCACTATTTCTAGTGGTTATTGAGTAGGCACTATTTCTAGTGGTTATTGAGTAGGCACTATTTCTAGTGGTTATTGAGTAGGCACTATTTCTAGTGGTTATTGAGTTGGCACTATTTCTAGTGGTTATTGATTTGGCACTATTTCTAGGGGTTATTGAGTAGGCACAATTTTGAGTTGTTATTGATTAGGCACTATTTCTAGTGGTTATTGAGTAGGCACTATTTCTAGTGGTTATTGAGTAGGCAATATTTCTAGTGGTTATTGAGTAGGCACTATTTCTAGGGGTTATTGAGTAGGCACTTTTTCTAGTGGTTATTGATTAGGCCCTATTTCGAGTGGTTATTGAGTAGGCACTATTTCTAGTGGTTATTGAGTTGGCACTATTTCTAGTGGTTATTGAGTAGGCACTATTTCTAGTGGTTATTGAGTATGCACTATTTCTAGTGGTTCTTGAGTTGGCACTATTTCTAGGGGTTATTGAGTTGGCTCTATTTCTAGTGGTTATTGAGTAGGCACTATTTCTAGTGGTTATTGAGTAGGCACTATTTCTAGTGGTTATTGATAAGGCACTATTTCGAGTGGTTATTGAGTAGGCACTATTTCGAGTGGTTATTGAGTAGGCACTTTTTCTAGTGGTTATTGAGTAGGCACTATTTCGAGTGGTTATTGAGTAGGCACTATTTCTAGTGGTTATTGATTAGGCACTATTTCGAGTTGTTACTGAGTAGACACTTTTTCTAGTGGTTATTGAGTAGGCACTATTTCTAGTGGTTATTGAGTAGGCACTATTTCTAGTGGTTATTGAGTAGGCACTATTTCTAGTGGTTATTGAGTTGGCACTATTCCTAGTGGTTATTGAGTAGGCACTATTTCTAGTGGTTATTGAGTAGGCACTATTTCTAGTGGTTATTGAGTAGGCACTATTTCTAGTGGTTATTGAGTAGGCACTATTTCTAGTGGTTATTGAGTTGGCACTATTTCTAGTGGTTATTGAGTAGGCACTTTTTCTAGTGGTTATTGAGTAGGCACTATTTCTAGTGGTTATTGAGTAGGCACTATTTCCAGTGGTTATTGAGTAGGCACTATTTCTAGGGGTTATTGAGTTGGCACTATTTCTAGGGGTTATTGAGTAGGCACTATTTCTAGTGGTTATTGAGTAGGCACTCTTTTGAGTCGTTATTGAGTAGGCACTATTTTCAGTGGTTATTGAGTAGGCACTATTTCTAGGGGTTATTGAGTTGGCACTATTTCTAGGGGTTATTGAGTAGGCACTATTTCTAGTGGTTATTGATTAGGCACTATTTCGAGTGGTTATTGATTAGGCACTATTTCGAGTGGTTATTGAGTAGTCACTATTTCTAGTGGTTATTGATTAGGCACTTTTTCTAGTGGTTATTGAGTAGGCACTATTTTCAGTGGTTATTTAGTAGGCACTATTTCTAGTGGTTATTGATTAGGCACTATTTCGAGTGGTTATTGATTAGGCACTATTTCTAGTCGTTATTGAGTAGGCACTATTTCTAGTGGTTATTGATTAGGCACTATTTCTAGTGGTTATTGAGTTGACACTATTTCTAGTGGTTATTGAGTAGGCACTATTTCTAGTGATTATTGAGTAGGCACTATTTCTAGTGGTTATTGAGTAGGCACTGTTTCTAGTGGTTATTGAGTAGGCACTATTTCTAGTGGTTATTGAGTTGGCGCTATTTCTAGTGGTTATTGAGTAGGCACTATTTCTAGTGGTTATTGATTAGGCACTATTTCTAGTGGTTATTGAGTAGGCACTATTTCTAGTAGTTATTGAGTAGGCACTATTTCTAGTGGTTATTGAGTAGGCACTATTTCTAGTGGTTATTCATTAGGCACTATTTCGAGTAGTTATTGAGTAGGCACTATTTCTAGTGGTTATTGAGTAGGCACTATTTCTAGTGGTTATTGATTAGGCACTATTTCTAGTGGTTATTGAGTACGCACTATTTCTAGTAGTTATTGAGTAGGCACTATTTCTAGTGGTTATTGAGTAGGCACTATTTCTAGTGGTTATTGATTAGGCACTATTTCTAGTGGTTATTGAGTAGGCACTATTTCTAGTGGTTATTAAGTTGGCACTATTTCTAGTGGTTATTGATTAGGCACTATTTCTAGTGGTTATTGAGTAGGCACTATTTCTAGTGGTTATTGATTAGACACTATTTCTAGTGGTTATTGAGTAGGCACTATTTCTAGTGGTTATTGAATAGGCACTATTTCTAGTGGTTATTGAGTAGGCACTATTTCTAGTGGTTATTGAGAAGGCACTCTTTCTAGTGGTTATTGAGTTGGCACTATTTCTAGTGGTTATTGAGTAGGCACTATTTCTAGTGGTTATTGAGTTGGCACTAATTCTAGTGGTTATTGAGTAGGCACTATTTCTAGTGGTTATTGAGTTGGCACTATTTCTAGTGGTTATTGAGTAGGCACTATTTCTAGTGGTTATTGAGTAGGCACTATTTCTAGTGGTTATTGAGTAGGCACTATTTCTAGTGGTTATTGAGTAGGCACTATTTCTAGTGGTTATTGAGTTGGCACTATTTCTAGTGGTTATTGATTTGGCACTATTTCTAGGGGTTATTGAGTAGGCACAATTTTGAGTTGTTATTGATTAGGCACTATTTCTAGTGGTTATTGAGTAGGCACTATTTCTAGTGGTTATTGAGTAGGCAATATTTCTAGTGGTTATTGAGTAGGCACTATTTCTAGGGGTTATTGAGTAGGCACTTTTTCTAGTGGTTATTGATTAGGCCCTATTTCGAGTGGTTATTGAGTAGGCACTATTTCTAGTGGTTATTGAGTTGGCACTATTTCTAGTGGTTATTGAGTAGGCACTATTTCTAGTGGTTATTGAGTATGCACTATTTCTAGTGGTTCTTGAGTTGGCACTATTTCTAGGGGTTATTGAGTTGGCTCTATTTCTAGTGGTTATTGAGTAGGCACTATTTCTAGTGGTTATTGAGTAGGCACTATTTCTAGTGGTTATTGATAAGGCACTATTTCGAGTGGTTATTGAGTAGGCACTATTTCGAGTGGTTATTGAGTAGGCACTTTTTCTAGTGGTTATTGAGTAGGCACTATTTCGAGTGGTTATTGAGTAGGCACTATTTCTAGTGGTTATTGATTAGGCACTATTTCGAGTTGTTACTGAGTAGACACTTTTTCTAGTGGTTATTGAGTAGGCACTATTTCTAGTGGTTATTGAGTAGGCACTATTTCTAGTGGTTATTGAGTAGGCACTATTTCTAGTGGTTATTGAGTTGGCACTATTCCTAGTGGTTATTGAGTAGGCACTATTTCTAGTGGTTATTGAGTAGGCACTATTTCTAGTGGTTATTGAGTAGGCACTATTTCTAGTGGTTATTGAGTAGGCACTATTTCTAGTGGTTATTGAGTTGGCACTATTTCTAGTGGTTATTGAGTAGGCACTTTTTCTAGTGGTTATTGAGTAGGCACTATTTCTAGTGGTTATTGAGTAGGCACTATTTCCAGTGGTTATTGAGTAGGCACTATTTCTAGGGGTTATTGAGTTGGCACTATTTCTAGGGGTTATTGAGTAGGCACTATTTCTAGTGGTTATTGAGTAGGCACTCTTTTGAGTCGTTATTGAGTAGGCACTATTTTCAGTGGTTATTGAGTAGGCACTATTTCTAGGGGTTATTGAGTTGGCACTATTTCTAGGGGTTATTTAGTAGGCACTATTTCTAGTGGTTATTGATTAGGCACTATTTCGAGTGGTTATTGATTAGGCACTATTTCGAGTGGTTATTGAGTAGTCACAATTTCTAGTGGTTATTGATTAGGCACTATTTCTAGTGGTTATTGAGTTGACACTATTTCTAGTGGTTATTGAGTAGGCACTATTTCTAGTGGTTATTGAGTAGGCACTATTTCTAGTGGTTATTGAGTAGGCACTATTTCTAGTGGTTATTGAGTAGGCACTATTTCTAGTGGTTATTGAGTTGGCGCTATTTCTAGTGGTTATTGAGTAGGCACTATTTCTAGTGGTTATTGATTAGGCACTATTTCTAGTGGTTATTGAGTAGGCACTATTTCTAGGGGTTATTGAGTAGGCACTATTTCTAGTGGTTATTGAGTAGGCACTATTTCTAGTGGTTATTGAGTAGGCACTATTTCTACTTGTTATTGAGTAGGCACTATTTCTAGTGGTTATTGATTAGGCGCTATTTCTAGTGGTTATTAAGAAGGCACTCTTTCTAGTGGTTATTGAGTTGGCACTATTTCTAGTGGTTATTGAGTAGGCACTATTTCTAGTGGTTATTGAGTTGGCACTATTTCTAGTGGTTATTGAGTAGGCACTATTTCTAGTGGTTATTGAGTTGGCACTATTTCTAGTGGTTATTGAGTAGGCACTTTTTCTAGTGGTTATTGAGTAGGCACTATTTCTAGTGGTTATTGAGTAGGCACTATTTCTAGTGGTTATTGAGTTGGCACTATTTCTAGGGGTTATTGAGTTGGCACTATTTCTAGGGGTTATTGAGTTGGCACTATTTCTAGTGGTTATTGAGTAGGCACTATTTCTAGTGGTTATTGAGTAGACACTATTTCTAGTGGTTATTGAGTAGGCACTATTTCTAGGGGTTATTGAGTTGGCACAATTTCTAGTGGTTATTGAGTAGGCACTATTTCTAGGGGTTATTGAGTTGGCACTATTTCTAGTGGTTATTGAGTAGGCACTATTTCTAGTGGTTATTGAGTAGGCACTATTTCTAGTGGTTATTGAGTTGGCACTATTTCTAGGGGTTATTGAGTAGGCACAATTTTGAGATGTTATTGATTAGGCACTATTTCGAGTGGTTATTGAGTAGGCACTCTTTTGAGTGGTTATTGAGTAGGCACTATTTCTAGTGGTTATGGAGTAGGCACTATTTCTAGTGGTTATGGAGTAGGCACTATTTCTAGTGGTTATTGAGTAGGCACTATTTCTAGTGGTTATTGAGTAGGCACTATTTCGAGTGGTTATTGAGTAGGCACTATTTCTAGTGGTTATTGAGTAGGCACTATTTCTAGTGGTTATTGAGTAGGCACTATTTCTAGTGGTTATTGAGTTGGCACTATTTCTAGTGGTTATTGAGTTGGCACTATTTCGAGTGGTTATTGAGTATGTACTATTTCTAGTGGTTATTGAGTAGGCACTATTTCTAGTGGTTATTGAGTAGGCACTATTTCTAGTGGTTATTGAGTATGCACTATTTCTAGTTGTTATTGAGTAGGCACTATTTCTAGTAGTTACTGAGTAGGCACTATTTCTAGTGGTTATTGAGTAGGCACTATTTCTAGTTGTTATTGAGTAGGCACTATTTCTATTGGTTATTGAGTAGGCACTATTTCTAGTGGTTATTGAGTAGGCACTATTTCTAGTGGATATTGAGTAGGCACTATTTCTAGGGGTTATTGAGTAGGCACTTTTTCTAGTGGTTATTGATTAGGCACTATTTCGAGTCGTTATTGAGTAGGCACTATTTCTAGTGGTTATTGAGTTGGCACTATTTCTAGTGGTTATTGATTAGGCACTATTTCGAGTGGTTATTGAGTAGGCACTATTTCTAGTGGTTATTGAGTATGCACTATTTCTAGTGGTTATTGAGTAGGCACTATTTCTAGTGGTTATGGAGTAGGCACTATTTCTAGTGGTTATTGAGTAGGCACTATTTCTAGTGGTTATTGAGTAGGCACTATTTCGAGTGGTTATTGAGTAGGCACCATTTCTAGTGGTTATTGAGTAGGCACTATTTCTAGTGGTTATTGAGTTGGCACTATTTCTAGTGGTTATTGAGTTGGCACTATTTCGAGTGGTTATTGAGTAGGCACTATTTCTAGTGGTTATTGAGTAGGCACTATTTCTAGTGGTTATTGAGTTGGCACTATTTCGAGTGGTTATTGAGTAGGCACTATTTCTAGTGGTTATTGAGTAGGCACTATTTCTAGTGGTTATTGAGTAGGCACTATTTCTAGTAGTTACTGAGTAGGCACTATTTCTAGTGGTTATTGAGTAGGCACTATTTCTAGTGGTTATTGAGTAGGCACTATTTCTAGTGGTTATTGAGTAGGCACTATTTCTAGTGGTTATTGAGTAGGCACTATTTCTAGTGGTTATTGAGTAGGCACTATTTCTAGTGGTTATTGAGTAGGCACTTTTTCTAGTGGTTATTGATTAGGCACTATTTCGAGTGGTTATTGAGTAGGCACTATTTCTAGTGGTTATTGAGTTGGCACTATTTCTAGTGGTTATTGATTAGGCACTATTTCGAGTGGTTATTGAGTAGGCACTATTTCTAGTGGTTATTGAGTATGCACTTTTTCTAGTGGTTATTGAGTTGGCACTATTTCTAGTGGTTATTGAGTAGGCACTATTTCTAGTGGTTATTGAGTAGGCACTATTTCTAGTGGTTATTGAGTAGGCACTATTTCTAGTGGTTATTGAGTAGGCACTATTTCTAGTGGTTATTGAGTAGGCACTATTTCTAGTGGTTATTGAGTTGGCACTATTTCTAGTGGTTATTGAGTTGGCACTATTTCTAGGGGTTATTGAGTAGGCACAATTTTGAGTTGTTATTGATTAGGCACTATTTCTAGTGGTTATTGAGTAGGCACTATTTCTAGTGGTTATTGAGTAGGCACTATTTCTAGTGGTTATTGAGTAGGCACTATTTCTAGGGGTTATTGAGTAGGCACTTTTTCTAGTGGTTATTGATTAGGCACTATTTCGAGTGGTTATTGAGTAGGCACTATTTCTAGTGGTTATTGAGTTGGCACTATTTCTAGTGGTTATTGAGTAGGCACTATTTCTAGTGGTTATTGAGTATGCACTATTTCTAGTGGTTCTTGAGTTGGCACTATTTCTAGGGGTTATTGAGTTGGCTCTATTTCTAGTGGTTATTGAGTAAGCACTATTTCTAGTGGTTATTGAGTAGGCACTATTTCTAGTGGTTATTGATAAGGCACTATTTCGAGTGGTTATTGAGTAGGCACTATTTCGAGTGGTTATTGAGTAGGCACTTTTTCTAGTGGTTATTGAGTAGGCACTATTTCGAGTGGTTATTGAGTAGGCACTATTTCTAGTGGTTATTGATTAGGCACTATTTCGAGTTGTTACTGAGTAGACACTTTTTCTAGTGGTTATTGAGTAGGCACTATTTCTAGTGGTTATTGAGTAGGCACTATTTCTAGTGGTTATTGAGAAGGCACTATTTCTAGTGGTTATTGAGTTGGCACTATTCCTAGTGGTTATTGAGTAGGCACTATTTCTAGTGGTTATTGAGTAGGCACTATTTCTAGTGGTTATTGAGTAGGCACTATTTCTAGTGGTTATTGAGTAGGCACTATTTCTAGTGGTTATTGAGTTGGCACTATTTCTAGTGGTTATTGAGTAGGCACTATTTCTAGTGGTTATTGAGTAGGCACTATTTCTAGTGGTTATTGAGTAGGCACTATTTCTAGTGGTTATTGAGTAGGCACTATTTCTAGTAGTTACTGAGTAGGCACTATTTCTAGTGGTTATTGAGTAGGCACTATTTCTAGTGGTTATTGAGTAGGCACTATTTCTAGTGGTTATTGAGTAGGCACTATTTCTAGTGGTTATTGAGTAGGCACCATTTCTAGTGGTTATTGAGTAGGCACTATTTCGAGTGGTTATTGAGTAGGCACTATTTCGAGTGGTTATTGAGTAGGCACCATTTCTAGTGGTTATTGAGTAGGCACTATTTCTAGTGGTTATTGAGTTGGCACTATTTCTAGTGGTTATTGAGTTGGCACTATTTCGAGTGGTAATTGAGTAGGCACTATTTCTAGTGGTTATTGAGTAGGCACTATTTCTAGTGGTTATTGAGTTGGCACTATTTCGAGTGGTTATTGAGTAGGCACTATTTCTAGTGGTTATTGAGTAGGCACTATTTCTAGTGGTTATTGAGTAGGCACTATTTCTAGTAGTTACTGAGTAGGCACTATTTCTAGTGGTTATTGAGTAGGCACTATTTCTAGTGGTTATTGAGTAGGCACTATTTCTAGTGGTTATTGAGTAGGCACTATTTCTAGTGGTTATTGAGTAGGCACTATTTCTAGTGGTTATTGAGTAGGCACTATTTCTAGTGGTTATTGAGTAGGCACTTTTTCTAGTGGTTATTGATTAGGCACTATTTCGAGTGGTTATTGAGTAGGCACTATTTCTAGTGGTTATTGAGTTGGCACTATTTCTAGTGGTTATTGATTAGGCACTATTTCGAGTGGTTATTGAGTAGGCACTATTTCTAGTGGTTATTGAGTATGCACTATTTCTAGTGGTTATTGAGTTGGCACTATTTCTAGTGGTTATTGAGTAGGCACTATTTCTAGTGGTTATTGAGTAGGCACTATTTCTAGTGGTTATTGAGTAGGCACTATTTCTAGTGGTTATTGAGTAGGCACTATTTCTAGTGGTTATTGAGTAGGAACTATTTCTAGTGGTTATTGAGTTGGCACTATTTCTAGTGGTTATTGAGTTGGCACTATTTCTAGGGGTTATTGAGTAGGCACAATTTTGAGTTGTTATTGATTAGGCACTATTTCTAGTGGTTATTGAGTAGGCACTATTTCTAGTGGTTATTGAGTAGGCACTATTTCTAGTGGTTATTGAGTAGGCACTATTTCTAGGGGTTATTGAGTAGGCACTTTTTCTAGTGGTTATTGATTAGGCACTATTTCGAGTGGTTATTGAGTAGGCACTATTTCTAGTGGTTATTGAGTTGGCACTATTTCTAGTGGTTATTGAGTAGGCACTATTTCTAGTGGTTATTGAGTATGCACTATTTCTAGTGGTTCTTGAGTTGGCACTATTTCTAGGGGTTATTGAGTTGGCTCTATTTCTAGTGGTTATTGAGTAAGCACTATTTCTAGTGGTTATTGAGTAGGCACTATTTCTAGTGGTTATTGATAAGGCACTATTTCGAGTGGTTATTGAGTAGGCACTATTTCGAGTGGTTATTGAGTAGGCACTTTTTCTAGTGGTTATTGAGTAGGCACTATTTCGAGTGGTTATTGAGTAGGCACTATTTCTAGTGGTTATTGATTTGGCACTATTTCGAGTTGTTACTGAGTAGACACTTTTTCTAGTGGTTATTGAGTAGGCACTATTTCTAGTGGTTATTGAGTAGGCACTATTTCTAGTGGTTATTGAGAAGGCACTATTTCTAGTGGTTATTGAGTTGGCACTATTCCTAGTGGTTATTGAGTAGGCACTATTTCTAGTGGTTATTGAGTAGGCACTATTTCTAGTGGTTATTGAGTAGGCACTATTTCTAGTGGTTATTGAGTAGGCACTATTTCTAGTGGTTATTGAGTTGGCACTATTTCTAGTGGTTATTGAGTAGACACTTTTTCTAGTGGTTATTGAGTAGGCACAATTTCTAGTGGTTATTGAGTAGGCACTATTTCCAGTGGTTATTGAGTAGGCACTATTTCTAGGGGTTATTGAGTTGGCACTATTTCTAGGGGTTATTGAGTAGGCACTATTTCTAGTGGTTATTGAGTAGGCACTCTTTCGAGTCGTTATTGAGTAGGCACTATTTTCAGTGGTTATTTAGTAGGCACTATTTCTAGTGGTTATTGAGTTGGCACTATTTCTAGGGGTTATTGAGTAGGCACAATTTTGAGTTGTTTTGATTAGGCACTATTTCTAGTGGTTATTGAGTAGGCACTATTTCTAGTGGTTATTGAGTAGGCACTATTTCTAGTGGTTATTGAGTAGGCACTATTTCTAGGGGTTATTGAGTAGGCACTTTTTCTAGTGGTTATTGATTAGGCACTATTTCGAGTGGTTATTGAGTAGGCACTATTTCTAGTGGTTATTGAGTTGGCACTATTTCTAGTGGTTATTGAGTAGGCACTATTTCTAGTGGTTATTGAGTATGCACTATTTCTAGTGGTTCTTGAGTTGGCACTATTTCTAGGGGTTATTGAGTTGGCTCTATTTCTAGTGGTTATTGAGTAGGCACTATTTCTAGTGGTTATTGAGTAGGCACTATTTCTAGTGGTTATTGATAAGGCACTATTTCGAGTGGTTATTGAGTAGGCACTATTTCGAGTGGTTATTGAGTAGGCACTTTTTCTAGTGGTTATTGAGTAGGCACTATTTCGAGTGGTTATTGAGTAGGCACTATTTCTAGTGGTTATTGATTAGGCACTATTTCGAGTTGTTACTGAGTAGACACTTTTTCTAGTGGTTATTGAGTAGGCACTATTTCTAGTGGTTATTGAGTAGGCACTATTTCTAGTGGTTATTGAGTAGGCACTATTTCTAGTGGTTATTGAGTAGGCACTATTTCTAGTGGTTATTGAGTAGGCACTATTTCTAGTGGTTATTGAGTAGGCACTATTTCTAGTGGTTATTGAGTAGGCACTATTTCTAGTGGTTATTGAGTAGGCACTATTTTCAGTGGTTATTTAGTAGGCACTATTTCTAGTGGTTATTGATTAGGCACTATTTCGAGTGGTTATTGATTAGGCACTATTTCTAGTCGTTATTGAGTAGGCACTATTTCTAGTGGTTATTGATTAGGCACTATTTCTAGTGGTTATTGAGTTGACACTATTTCTAGTGGTTATTGAGTAGGCACTATTTCTAGTGGTTATTGAGTAGGCACTATTTCTAGTGGTTATTGAGTAGGCACTATTTCTAGTGGTTATTGAGTAGGCGCTATTTCTAGTGGTTATTGAGTTGGCGCTATTTCTAGTGGTTATTGAGTAGGCACTATTTCGAGTGGTTATTGAGTAGGCACTATTTCTAGTAGTTATTGAGTAGGCACTATTTCTAGTGGTTATTGAGTAGGCACTATTTCTAGTGGTTATTGATTAGGCACTATTTCGAGTGGTTATTGAGAAGAAACTATTTCTAGTGGTTATTGAGTAGGCACTATTTCTAGTGGTTATTGAGTAGGCACTATTTCTAGTGGTTATTGAGTTAGCACTATTTCTAGTGGTTATTGAGTAGGCACTATTTCTAGTGGTTATTGAGTAGACACTATTTCTAGTGGTTATTGAGTAGGTACTATTTCTAGTGGTTATTGAGTAGGCACTATTTCGAGTTGTTATTGAGTAGGCACTATTTCTAGTGGTTATTGAGTAGGCACTATTTCTAGTGGTTATTGAGTAGGCACTATTTCTAGTGGTTATTGAGTTGGCACTATTTCTAGTGGTTATTGATTAGGCACTATTTCTAGTGGTTATTGATTAGGCACTATTTCGAGTGGTTATTGATTAGGCACTATTTCTAGTCGTTATTGAGTAGGCACTATTTCTAGTGGTTATTGATTAGGCACTATTTCTAGTGGTTATTGAGTAGACACTATTTCTAGTGGTTATTGAGTAGGTACTATTTCTAGTGGTTATTGAGTAGGCACTATTTCGAGTTGTTATTGAGTAGGCACTATTTCTAGTGGTTATTGAGTAGGCACTATTTCTAGTGGTTATTGAGTAGGCACTATTTCTAGTGGTTATTGAGTTGGCACTATTTCTAGTGGTTATTGATTAGGCACTATTTCTAGTGGTTATTGATTAGGCACTATTTCGAGTGGTTATTGATTAGGCACTATTTCTAGTCGTTATTGAGTAGGCACTATTTCTAGTGGTTATTGATTAGGCACTATTTCTAGTGGTTATTGAGTTGACACTATTTCTAGTGGTTATTGAGTAGGCACTATTTCTAGTGGTTATTGAGTAGGCACTATTTCTTGTGGTTATTGAGTAGGCACTATTTCTAGTGGTTATTGAGTAGGCACTATTTCTAGTGGTTATTGAGTTGGCGCTATTTCTAGTGGTTATTGAGTAGGCACTATTTCGAGTGGTTATTGAGTAGGGACTATTTCTAGTAGTTATTGAGTAGGCACTATTTCTAGTGGTTATTGAGTAGGCACTATTTCTAGTGGTTATTGATTAGGCACTATTTCGAGTGGTTATTGAGAAGAAACTATTTCTAGTGGTTATTGAGTAGGCACTATTTCTAGTGGTTATTGAGTAGGCACTATTTCTAGAGGTTATTGAGTTAGCACTATTTCTAGTGGTTATTGAGTAGGCACTATTTCTAGTGGTTATTGAGTAGACACTATTTCTAGTGGTTATTGAGTAGGTACTATTTCTAGTGGTTATTGAGTAGGCACTATTTCGAGTTGTTATTGAGTAGGCACTATTTCTAGTGGTTATTGAGTAGGCACTATTTCTAGTGGTTATTGAGTAGGCACTATTTCTAGTGGTTATTGAGTTGGCACTATTTCTAGTGGTTATTGATTAGGCACTATTTCTAGTGGTTATTGAGTAGGCACTATTTCTAGTGGTTATTGAGTATGCACTATTTCTAGTGGTTATTGAGTAGGCACTATTTCTACTGGTTATTGAGTAGGCACTATTTCTAGTGGTTATTGAGTAGGCAATATTTCTAGTGGTTATTGAGAAGGCACTCTTTCTAGTGGTTATGGAGTAGGCACTATTTCTAGTGGTTAATGAGTAGGCACTATTTCTAGTGGTTATTGAGTTGGCACTATTTCTAGTGGTTTTTGAATAGGCACTATTTCTAGTGGTTATTGAGTTGGCACTATTTCTAGTGGTTATTGAGTAGGCACTTTTTCTAGTGGTTATTGAGTAGGCACTATTTCTAGTGGTTATTGAGTAGGCACTATTTCTAGTGGTTATTGAGTTGGCACTATTTCTAGGGGTTATTGAGTTGGCACTATTTCTAGTGGTTATTGAGTAGGCGCTATTTCTAGTGGTTATTGAGTTGGCGCTATTTCTAGTGGTTATTGAGTAGGCACTATTTCGAGTGGTTATTGAGTAGGCACTATTTCTAGTAGTTATTGAGTAGGCACTATTTCTAGTGGTTATTGAGTAGGCACTATTTCTAGTGGTTATTGATTAGGCACTATTTCGAGTGGTTATTGAGAAGAAACTATTTCTAGTGGTTATTGAGTAGGCACTATTTCTAGTGGTTATTGAGTAGGCACTATTTCTAGTGGTTATTGAGTTAGCACTATTTCTAGTGGTTATTGAGTAGGCACTATTTCTAGTGGTTATTGAGTAGACACTATTTCTAGTGGTTATTGAGTAGGTACTATTTCTAGTGGTTATTGAGTAGGCACTATTTCGAGTTGTTATTGAGTAGGCACTATTTCTAGTGGTTATTGAGTAGGCACTATTTCTAGTGGTTATTGAGTAGGCACTATTTCTAGTGGTTATTGAGTTGGCACTATTTCTAGTGGTTATTGATTAGGCACTATTTCTAGTGGTTATTGATTAGGCACTATTTCGAGTGGTTATTGATTAGGCACTATTTCTAGTCGTTATTGAGTAGGCACTATTTCTAGTGGTTATTGATTAGGCACTATTTCTAGTGGTTATTGAGTAGACACTATTTCTAGTGGTTATTGAGTAGGTACTATTTCTAGTGGTTATTGAGTAGGCACTATTTCGAGTTGTTATTGAGTAGGCACTATTTCTAGTGGTTATTGAGTAGGCACTATTTCTAGTGGTTATTGAGTAGGCACTATTTCTAGTGGTTATTGAGTTGGCACTATTTCTAGTGGTTATTGATTAGGCACTATTTCTAGTGGTTATTGATTAGGCACTATTTCGAGTGGTTATTGATTAGGCACTATTTCTAGTCGTTATTGAGTAGGCACTATTTCTAGTGGTTATTGATTAGGCACTATTTCTAGTGGTTATTGAGTTGACACTATTTCTAGTGGTTATTGAGTAGGCACTATTTCTAGTGGTTATTGAGTAGGCACTATTTCTTGTGGTTATTGAGTAGGCACTATTTCTAGTGGTTATTGAGTAGGCACTATTTCTAGTGGTTATTGAGTTGGCGCTATTTCTAGTGGTTATTGAGTAGGCACTATTTCGAGTGGTTATTGAGTAGGGACTATTTCTAGTAGTTATTGAGTAGGCACTATTTCTAGTGGTTATTGAGTAGGCACTATTTCTAGTGGTTATTGATTAGGCACTATTTCGAGTGGTTATTGAGAAGAAACTATTTCTAGTGGTTATTGAGTAGGCACTATTTCTAGTGGTTATTGAGTAGGCACTATTTCTAGAGGTTATTGAGTTAGCACTATTTCTAGTGGTTATTGAGTAGGCACTATTTCTAGTGGTTATTGAGTAGACACTATTTCTAGTGGTTATTGAGTAGGTACTATTTCTAGTGGTTATTGAGTAGGCACTATTTCGAGTTGTTATTGAGTAGGCACTATTTCTAGTGGTTATTGAGTAGGCACTATTTCTAGTGGTTATTGAGTAGGCACTATTTCTAGTGGTTATTGAGTTGGCACTATTTCTAGTGGTTATTGATTAGGCACTATTTCTAGTGGTTATTGAGTAGGCACTATTTCTAGTGGTTATTGAGTATGCACTATTTCTAGTGGTTATTGAGTAGGCACTATTTCTACTGGTTATTGAGTAGGCACTATTTCTAGTGGTTATTGAGTAGGCAATATTTCTAGTGGTTATTGAGAAGGCACTCTTTCTAGTGGTTATGGAGTAGGCACTATTTCTAGTGGTTAATGAGTAGGCACTATTTCTAGTGGTTATTGAGTTGGCACTATTTCTAGTGGTTTTTGAATAGGCACTATTTCTAGTGGTTATTGAGTTGGCACTATTTCTAGTGGTTATTGAGTAGGCACTTTTTCTAGTGGTTATTGAGTAGGCACTATTTCTAGTGGTTATTGAGTAGGCACTATTTCTAGTGGTTATTGAGTTGGCACTATTTCTAGGGGTTATTGAGTTGGCACTATTTCTAGGGGTTATTGAGTTGGCACTATTTCTAGTGGTTATTGAGTAGGCACTCTTTCTAGTGGTTATTGAGTAGACACTATTTCTAGTGGTTATTGAGCAGGCACTATTTCTAGGGGTTATTGAGTTGGCACTATTTCTAGTGGTTATTGAGTAGGCACTATTTCTAGGGGTTATTGAGTTGGCACTATTTCTAGTGGTTATTGAGTAGGCACTATTTCTAGTGGTTATTGAGTAGGCACTATTTCTAGTGGTTATTGAGTTGGCACTATTTCTAGGGGTTATTGAGTAGGCACAATTTTGAGATGTTATAGATTAGGCACTATTTCGAGTGGTTATTGAGTAGGCACTCTTTTGAGTGGTTATTGAGTAGGCACTATTTCTAGTGGTTATGGAGTAGGCACTATTTCTAGTGGTTATGGAGTAGGCACTATTTCTAGTGGTTATTGAGTAGGCACTATTTCTAGTGGTTATTGAGTAGGCACTATTTCGAGTGGTTATTGAGTAGGCACTATTTCTAGTGGTTATTGAGTAGGCACTATTTCTAGTGGTTATTGAGTTGGCACTATTTCTAGTGGTTATTGAGTTGGCACTATTTCGAGTGGTTATTGAGATGGCACTATTTCTAGTGGTTATTGAGTAGGCACTATTTCTAGTGGTTATTGAGTAGGCACTCTTTCTAGTGGTTATTGAGTATGCACTATTTCTAGTGGTTATTGAGTAGGCACTATTTCTAGTAGTTACTGAGTAGGCACTATTTCTAGTGGTTATTGAGTAGGCACTATTTCTAGTGGTTATTGAGTAGGCACTATTTCTAGTGGTTATTGAGTAGGCACTATTTCTAGGGGTTATTGAGTAGGCACTTTTTCTAGTGGTTATTGATTAGGCACTATTTCGAGTGGTTATTGAGTAGGCACTATTTCTAGTGGTTATTGAGTTGGCACTATTTCTAGTGGTTATTGATTAGGCACTATTTCGAGTGGTTATTGAGTAGGCACTATTTCTAGTGGTTATTGAGTATGCACTATTTCTAGTGGTTATTGAGTAGGCACTATTTCTAGTGGTTATGGAGTAGGCACTACTTCTAGTGGTTATTGAGTAGGCACTATTTCTAGTGGTTATTGAGTAGGCACTATTTCGAGTGGTTATTGAGTAGGCACCATTTCTAGTGGTTATTGAGTAGGCACTATTTCTAGTGGTTATTGAGTAGGCACTATTTCTAGGGGTTATTGAGTAGGCACTTTTTCTAGTGGTTATTGATTAGGCACTATTTCGAGTGGTTATTGAGTAGGCACTATTTCGAGTGGTTATTGAGTTGGCACTATTTCTAGCGGTTATTGATTAGGCACTATTTCGAGTGGTTATTGAGTAGGCACTATTTCTAGTGGTTATTGAGTATGCACTATTTCTAGTGGTTATTGAGTTGGCACTATTTCTAGGGGTTATTGAGTTGGCTCTATTTCTAGTGGTTATTGAGTAGGCACTATTTCTAGTGGTTATTGAGTAGGCACTATTTCTAGTGGTTATTGATAAGGCACTATTTCGAGTGGTTATTGAGTAGGCACTATTTCTAGTGGTTATTGAGTAGGCACTATTTCGAGTGGTTATTGAGTAGGCACTTTTTCTAGTGGTTATTGAGTAGGCACTATTTCGAGTGGTTATTGAGTAGGCACTATTTTTAGTGGTTATTGATTTGGCACTATTTCGAGTTGTTACTGAGTAGACACTTTTTCTAGTGGTTATTGAGTAGGCACTATTTCTAGTGGTTATTGAGTAGGCACTATTTCTAGTGGTTATTGAGTAGGCACTATTTCTAGTGGTTATTGAGTAGGCACTATTTCTAGTGGTTATTGAGTTGGCACTATTTCTTGTGGTTATTGAGTAGGCACTATTTCTAGTGGTTATTTAGTAGGCACTATTTCTAGTGGTTATTGAGTAGGCACTATTTCTAGTGGTTATTGAGTAGGCACTATTTCTAGTGGTTATTGAGTTGGCACTATTTCTAGTGGTTATTGAGTAGGCACTTTTTCTAGTGGTGTAACGGTCCTGACCTGTTTTATGTTGTTTTTTGTATGTGTTTAGGTCAGGGCATGTGTTTTGGGTGGGCAGTCTATGTTATCTGTTTCTATGTTGGTTTTGGTTGCCTGGTATGGCTCTTAATTAGAGGCAGGTGTTTTGCGTTTTCCTCTAATTAAGAGTCATATTTAGGTAGGGTGTTCTCACTGTTTGTTTGTGGGTGATTGTCTTCCGTATCTGTGTTATGTCTTGCACCATACGGGACTGTTCGGTTGTTCGTTTCGTTTCGATGTAGTCTGTTCCTGTCCGTGAGTTTTACGTTTTAGTTAAGCAAGTTCATGTTCAGGTTTTTTTCGTCTACGTCGTTTTCTTGTTTTGTAATTTTGAAAGTGTTTTGTTTTTCGTGTTGCCATCGTCGTGTTGAAATAAAAGATGGCTTATTTCCCGAATGCTGCATTTTGGTCTGATGATCCTTCTCTCCTCTCCTCGTCCGAGGAAGAGGAGAACGACAGCCCTTACAGAATCACCCACCACGCTAGGACCAAGCGGCAAGGGAAAGCTCAACAGAGCAACCAGGACTTCTGGACTTGGGAGGAGATCCTGGACGGTAGAGGACCCTGGGCTCAGCCAGGGGAATATCGCCGTCCCAAGGAGGAGTTGGAAGCAGCGAAGGCAGAGAGGCGCTGGTATGAGGAGGCTACCGGAGAGAGGAACCGGAGTTATGAGGGAACGCGTCTGGCACGGAAGCCCAAAAAGCCCGTGAGTAACACCCAAAAATTTCTTGGGGGGGGGGCTAAGAGGTGGTGGGCCAAGGGCAGGTAGGAGACCTGAGCCCACTTCCCAGGCTTACCGTGGAGAGCGGGAGTACGGGCAGGCGCCGTGTTACACAGTAGAGCGCACGGTGTCTCCTGTACCAGTGCATAGCCCAGTGCGGGTTATTCCACCTCCCCGCACTGGCAGGGCTAGATTGGGTATTGAGCCAGGTGTCATGAGGCCGGCTCAACGCGTCTGGTCTCCAGTGCGTCTCCTCGGGCCGGCATACATGGCACCTGCCTTACGCATGGTTTCCCCGGTTCGCCTACATAGGCCGGTGCGGGTTATTCCACCTCCCCGCACTGGTCGGGCGACCGGGAGCATTCAACCAGGTAAGGTTGGGCAGGCTCAATGCTCAAGAGTGCCAGTACGCCTCCACGGTCCGGTATTTCCGGCGCCACCTCCCCGCCCCAGCCTAGTACCTACAGTGCCTACACTACGCACTAGGCTACCAGTGCGTCTCCTGAGCCCTGTTCCTCCTCCACGCACTCTCTCTGTAGTGCGTGTATCCAGTTCGGTGCCTCCAGTTCCGGCACCACGCACTAAGCCTCCTGTGCGTCTCCAGAGCCTTGTACACACTGTATCTTCTCCCCCTACTAATCCTGATGTGCTTGTCCTCAGCCCGGTGTCACCAGTGCAGGTACCTCGCATCAGGTATAGAGTGGGCTTTGAGAGTATAGTGTGCCCTGTCCCTGCTCCCCGCACTAGTAGGAAGGTGCTTATCCTTAGCCCGGTGCCTCCAGTTCCGGCACCACGCACCAGGTCTACAGTGCGCCGTATCCGGCCAGAGCCATCCGTCTCACCAGCGCCATCTGAGCCATCCGTCTCCCCAGCGCCATCTGAGCCATCCGTCTCCCCAGCGCCATCTGAGCCATCCGTCTCCCCAGCGCCATCTGAGCCATCCGTCTCCCCAGCGCCGTCTGAGCCATCCGTCTGCAATGAGCCTGCAAAGCCGCCCGTCTACCATGAGCCTGCTAAGCCGCCCGTCTGCCATGAGCCTACAGAGCCGTCTGCCAGACAGGAGCCGCTAGAGCCGCCCGCCAGACAGGATCCGCCAGAGCCGCCCGCCAGACAGGATCCGCCAGAGCCGCCAACCAGACAGGATCCGCCAGAGCCGCCAACCAGACAGGATCCGCCAGAGCCGCCAACCAGACAGGATCTGCCAGAGCCGCCAACCAGACAGGATCTGCCAGAGCCGCCAACCAGACAGGATCTGCCAGAGCCGCCAACCAGACAGGATCTGCCAGAGCCGCCAACCAGACAGGATCTGCCAGAGCCGCCAGCGAGCCATGAGCAGCCAGAGCCGTCAGAGAGCCATGAGCGTCGAGAGCCGTCAGCCTGCCATGAGCGTCGAGAGCCGTCAGCCTGCCATGAGCGTCGAGAGCCGTCAGCCTGCCATGAGCGTCGAGAGCCGTCAGCCTGCCATGAGCGTCGAGAGCCGTCAGCCAGCCATGAGCGTCGAGAGCCGTTCAGTCAGGATCTGCCTGAGTATATCAGCCGGGACCTGCCCCTTGTCCCGGTGTTGCCCCTTGTCCCGGTGCTGCCCCTTGTCCCGGTGCTGCCCATTGTCCCGGTGCTGCCCCTTGTCCCGGTGCTGCCCCTTGTCCCGGTGCTGCCCCTTGTCCCGGTGCTGCCCCTTGTCCCGGTGCTGGCCGTTCATTTAGGGGATGTTAGTTTTAGGGTGGTCATTGGGAGGGGAAGACAGAAGCGGGGAGTGACTATGGTGGTGTGGGGAAAGCGTCCAGAGCCTGAGCCACCACCGTGGTCAACTGCCCACCCAGACCCTCCCCTGGACTTTGTGCTGGTGCGCCCGGCGTTCGCACATTGAGGGGGGGGGGGGTTCTGTAACGTTCCTGACCTGTTTTATGTTGTTTTTGTATGTGTTTATGGTCAGGGCGTGTGTTTTGGGTGGGCAGTCTATGTTTTCCGTATCTGTGTTATGTCTTGCACCATACGGGACTGTTCGGTTGTTCGTTTCGATGTAGTCTGTTTCCTGTCCGTAAGTGTTACGTTTAGTTATGTAAGTTTATGTTCAGGTTTCGTCTACGTTGTTTTCTTGTTTTGTATTTTTGAAAGTGTTTTGTTTTTTCGTGTTGCCATCGTCGTGTTAAATAAAAGATGGCTAATTTCCCTAATGCTGCATTTTGGTCTGATGATCCTTCTCTCCTCTCCTCGTCCGAGGATGAGGAGAGCGACAGCCCTTACAAGTGGTTATTGAGTAGGCACTATTTCTAGTGGTTATTGAGTAGGCACTATTTCTAGTGGTTATTGAGTAGGCACTATTTCTAGGGGTTATTGAGTAGGCACTATTTCTAGTGGTTATTGAGTAGGCACTATTTTCAGTGGTTATTTAGTAGAAACTATTTCTAGTGGTTATTGATTAGGCACTATTTCGAGTGGTTATTGATTAGGCACTATTTCTAGTCGTTATTGAGTAGGCACTATTTCTAGTGGTTATTGATTAGGCACTATTTCTAGTGGTTATTGAGTTGACACTATTTCTAGCGGTTATTGAGTAGGCACTATTTCTAGTGGTTATTGAGTAGGCACTATTTCTAGTGGTTATTGAGTAGGCACTATTTCTAGTGGTTATTGAGTTGGCGCTATTTCTAGTGGTTATTGAGTAGGCACTATTTCTAGTGGTTATTGATTAGGCACTATTTCGAGTGGTTATTGAGTAGGCACTATTTCTAGTAGTTATTGAGTAGGCACTATTTCTAGTGGTTATTCAGTAGGCACTATTTCTAGTGGTTATTGAGTACGCACTATTTCTAGTGGTTATTGATTAGGCACTATTTCTAGTGGTTATTGAGTTGACACTATTTCTAGCGGTTATTGAGTAGGCACTATTTCTAGTGGTTATTGAGTAGGCACTATTTCTAGTGGTTATTGAGTAGGCACTATTTCTAGTGGTTATTGAGTTGGCGCTATTTCTAGTGGTTATTGAGTAGGCACTATTTCTAGTGGTTATTGATTAGGCACTATTTCGAGTGGTTATTGAGTAGGCACTATTTCTAGTAGTTATTGAGTAGGCACTATTTCTAGTGGTTATTCAGTAGGCACTATTTCTAGTGGTTATTGAGTACGCACTATTTCTAGTGGCTATTGAGTAGGCACTATTTCTAGTGGTTATTGAGTTGGCACTATTTCTAGTGGTTATTGATTAGGCACTATTTCTAGTGGTTATTTAGTAGGCACTATTTCTAGTGGTTATTGATTAGACACTATTTCTAGTGGTTATTGAGTAGGCACTATTTCTACTGGTTATTGAGTAGGCACTATTTCTAGTGGTTATTGAGTAGGCACTATTTCTAGTGGTTATTGAGAAGGCACTATTTCTAGTGGTTATTGAGTTGGCACTATTTCTAGTGGTTATTGAGTAGGCACTATTTCTAGTGGTTATTGAGTTGGCACTATTTCTAGGGGTTATTGAGTAGGAACTATTTCTAGTGGTTATTGAGTTGGCACTATTTCTAGGGGTTATTGAGTTGGCACTATTTCTAGGGGTTATTGAGTTGGCACTATTTCTAGTGGTTATTGAGTTGGCACTATTTCTAGTGGTTATTGAGTAGGCACTATTTCTAGTGGTTATTGAGTAGACACTATTTCTAGTGTTTATTGAGTAGGCACTATTTCTAGTGGTTATTGAGTAGGCACTATTTCTAGTGGTTATTGAGTAGGCACCATTTCTAGTGGTTATTGAGTTAGCACTATTTCTAGTGGTTATTGATTAGGCACTATTTCGAGTGGTTATTGAGTAGGCACTATTTCTAGTGGTTATTGAGTTGGCGCTATTTCTAGTGGTTATTGAGTAGGCGCTATTTCTAGTGGTTATTGAGTATGCACTATTTCGAGTGGTTATTGAGTAGGCACTATTTCTAGTAGTTACTGAGTAGGCACTATTTCTAGTGGTTATTGAGTAGGCACTATTTCTAGTGGTTATTGAGTAGGCACTATTTCTAGTGGTTATTGAGTAGGCACTATTTCTAGTGGTTATTGAGTAGGCACTATTTCTAGTGGTTATTGAGTTGGCACTATTTCTAGTGGTTATTGATAAGGCAAAATTTCGAGTGGTTTTTGAGTAGGCACTATTTCTTGTGGTTATTGAGTAGGCACTATTTCTAGTGGTTATTGAATAGGCAGTATTTCGAGTGGTTATTGAGTAGGCACTATTTCTATTGGTTATTGAGTAGGAACTATTTCTAGTGGTTATTGAGTAGGCACTATTTCTAGTGGTTATTGAGTATGCACTATTTCTAGTGGTTATTGAGTTGGCACTATTTCTAGTGGTTATTGAGTTGGCACTATTTCTAGTGGTTATTGAGTAGGCACTATTTCTAGTGGTTATTGAGTAGGCACTATTTCTAGTGGTTATTGAGTAGGCACTATTTCGAGTGGTTATTGAGTAGGCACTATTTCTAGTGGTTATTGATTAGGCACTATTTCGAGTTGTTTTTGAGTAGGCATTATTTCTAGTGGTTATTGAGTAGGCACTATTTCTAGTGGTTATTGAGTTGGCACAATTTCTAGTGGTTATTGAGAAGGCACTATTTCTAGTGGTTATTGAGTGGGCACTATTTCTAGTGGTTATTGATTAGGCACTATTTCTAGTGGTTATTGAGTAGGCACTATTTCGAGTGGTTATTGAGTAGGCACTATTTCTAGTGGTTATTTAGTAGGCACTATTTCTAGTGGTTATTGAGTTGGCACTATTTCGAGTGGTTATTGAGTAGGCACTATTTCTAGTGGTTTTTGATTAGGCACTATTTCTAGTGGTTATTGATAAGGCAATATTTCGAGTGGTTTTTGAGTAGGCACTATTTCTAGTGGTTATTGAGTAGGCACTATTTCTAGTGGTTATTGAGTTGGCACTATTTCTAGTGGTTATTGAGTAGGCACTATTTCTAGTGGTTATTGAGTATGCACTATTTCTAGTGGTTATTGAGTAGGCACTATTTCTAGTAGTTACTGAGTAGGCACTATTTCTAGTGCTTATTGAGTAGGCACTATTTCTAGTGGTTATTGATTAGGCACTATTTCTAGTGGTTATTGAGTAGGCACTATTTCGAGTGGTTATTGAGTAGGCACTATTTCTAGTGGTTATTGATTAGGCACTATTTCGAGTGGTTATTGAGTAGGCACTATTTCTAGTGGTTATTTAGTAGGCACTATTTCTAGTGGTTATTGAGTTGGCACTATTTCGAGTGGTTATTGAGTAGGCACTATTTCTAGTGGTTATTGAGTAGGCACTATTTCTTGTGGTTATTGAGTAGGCACTATTTCGAGTGGTTATTGAGTAGGCACTATTTCTATTGGTTATTGAGTAGGAACTATTTCTAGTGGTTATTGAGTAGTCACTATTTCTAGTGGTTATTGAGTATGCACTATTTCTAGTGGTTATTGAGTAGGCACTATTTCTAGTGGTTATTGAGTAGGCACTATTTCTAGTGGTTATTGAGTAGGCACTATTTCTAGTGGTTATTGAGTTAGCACTATTTCTAGTGGTTATTGAGTAGGCACTATTTCTAGTGGTTATTGAGTAGGCACTATTTCTAGTGGTTATTGAGTTAGCACTATTTCTAGTGGTTATTGATTAGGCACTATTTCGAGTGGTTATTGAGTAGGCACTATTTCTAGTGGTTATTGAGTTGGCGCTATTTCTAGTGGTTATTGAGTAGGCGCTATTTCTAGTGGTGTTTGAGTATGCACTATTTCGAGTGGTTATTGAGTAGGCACTATTTCTAGTAGTTACTGAGTAGGCACTATTTCTAGTGGTTATTGAGTAGGCACTATTTCTAGTGGTTATTGAGTAGGCACTATTTCTAGTGGTTATTGAGTAGGCACTATTTCTAGTGGTTATTGAGTAGGCACTATTTCTAGTGGTTATTGAGTTGGCACTATTTCTAGTGGTTATTGAGTAGGCACTATTTCTAGTGGTTATTGAGTAGGCACTATTTCTTGTGGTTGTTGAGTAGGCACTATTTCTAGTGGTTATTGAATAGGCAGTATTTCGAGTGGTTATTGAGTAGGCACTATTTCTATTGGTTATTGAGTAGGAACTATTTCTAGTGGTTATTGAGTAGGCACTATTTCTAGTGGTTATTGAGTATGCACTATTTCTAGTGGTTATTGAGTTGGCACTATTTCTAGTGGTTATTGAGTTGGCACTATTTCTAGTGGTTATTGAGTAGGCACTATTTCTAGTGGTTATTGAGTAGGCACTATTTCTAGTGGTTATTGAGTAGGCACTATTTCGAGTGGTTATTGAGTAGGCACTATTTCTAGTGGTTATTGATTAGGCAGTATTTTGAGTTGTTTTTGAGTAGGCATTATTTCTAGTGGTTATTGAGTAGGCACTATTTCTAGTGGTTATTGAGTTGGCACAATTTCTAGTGGTTATTGAGAAGGCACTATTTCTAGTGGTTATTGAGTAGGCACTATTTCTAGTGGTTATTGATTAGGCACTATTTCGAGTGGTTATTGAGTAGGCACTATTTCGAGTGGTTATTGAGTAGGCACTATTTCTAGTGGTTATTTAGTAGGCACTATTTCTAGTGGTTATTGAGTATGCACTATTTCTAGTGGTTATTGATTAGGCACTATTTCTAGTAGTTACTGAGTAGGCACTATTTCTAGTGCTTATTGAGTAGGCACTATTTCTAGTGGTTATTGATTAGGCACTATTTCTAGTGGTTATTGAGTAGGCACTATTTCGAGTGGTTATTGAGTAGGCACTATTTCTAGTGGTTATTGATTAGGCACTATTTCGAGTGGTTATTGAGTAGGCACTATCTCTAGTGGTTATTTAGTAGGCACTATTTCTAGTGGTTATTGAGTTGGCACTATTTCGAGTGGTTATTGAGTAGGCACTATTTCTAGTGGTTATTGAGTAGGCACTATTTCTTGTGGTTATTGAGTAGGCACTATTTCGAGTGGTTATTGAGTAGGCACTATTTCTATTGGTTATTGAGTAGGAACGATTTCTAGTGGTTATTGAGTAGGCACTATTTCTAGTGGTTATTGAGTATGCACTATTTCTAGTGGTTATTGAGTAGGCACTATTTCTAGTGGTTATTGAGTAGGCACTATTTCTAGTGGTTATTGAGTAGGCACTATTTCTAGTGGTTATTGAGTTAGCACTATTTCTAGTGGTTATTGAGTAGGCACTATTTCTAGTGGTTATTGAGTAGGCACTATTTCTAGTGGTTATTGAGTTAGCACTATTTCTAGTGGTTATTGATTACGCACTATTTCGAGTGGTTATTGAGTAGGCACTATTTCTAGTGGTTATTGAGTTGGCGCTATTTCTAGTGGTTATTGAGTAGGCGCTATTTCTAGTGGTTATTGAGTATGCACTATTTCGAGTGGTTATTGAGTTGGCACTATTTCTAGTGGTTATTGAGTAGGCACTATTTCTAGTGGTTATTGAGTAGGCACTATTTCGAGTGGTTATTGAGTAGGCACTATTTCTAGTGGTTATTGAGTAGGCACTATTTCTAGTGGTTATTGAGTAGGCGCTATTTCTAGTGGTTATTGAGTATGCACTATTTCTAGTGGTTATTGAGTAGGCACTATTTCTAGTAGTTACTGAGTAGGCACTATTTCTAGTGCTTATTGAGTAGGCACTATTTCTAGTGGTTATTGATTAGGCACTATTTCTAGTGGTTATTGAGTAGGCACTATTTCGAGTGGTTATTGAGTAGGCACTATTTCTAGTGGTTATTGATTAGGCACTATTTCGAGTGGTTATTGAGTAGGCACTATTTCTAGTGGTTATTTAGTAGGCACTATTTCTAGTGGTTATTGAGTTGGCACTATTTCGAGTGGTTATTGAGTAGGCACTATTTCTAGTGGTTATTGAGTAGGCACTATTTCTTGTGGTTATTGAGTAGGCACTATTTCGAGTGGTTATTGAGTAGGCACTATTTCTATTGGTTATTGAGTAGGAACTATTTCTAGTGGTTATTGAGTAGGCACTATTTCTAGTGGTTATTGCGTATGCACTATTTCTAGTGGTTATTGAGTTGGCACTATTTCTAGTGGTTATTGAGTTAGCACTATTTCTAGTGGTTATTGAGTAGGCACTATTTCTAGTGGTTTTTGAGTAGGCACTATTTCTAGTGGTTATTGAGTAGGCACTATTTCTAGTGGTTATTGAGTAGGAACTATTTCTAGTGGTTATTGAGTAGGCACTATTTCTAGTGGTTATTGAGTATGCACTATTTCTAGTGGTTATTGAGTTGGCACTATTTCTAGTGGTTATTGAGTTGGCACTATTTCTAGAGGTTATTGAGTTGGCACTATTTCTAGTGGTTATTGAGTAGGCACTATTTCGAGTGGTTATTGAGTAGGCACTATTTCTAGTGGTTATTGATTAGGCACTATTTCGAGTTGTTTTTGAGTAGGCATTATTTCTAGTGGTTATTGAGTAGGCACTATTTCTAGTGGTTATTGAGTTGGCACAATTTCTAGTGGTTATTGAGAAGGCACTATTTCTAGTGGTTATTGAGTAGGCACTATTTCTAGTGGTTATTGATTAGGCACTATTTCTAGTGGTTATTGAGTAGGCACTATTTCGAGTGGTTATTGAGTAGGCACTATTTCTAGTGGTTATTGATTAGGCACTATTTCGAGTGGTTATTGAGTAGGCACTATTTCTAGTGGTTATTGAGTTGGCACAATTTCTAGTGGTTATTGAGAAGGCACTATTTCTAGTGGTTATTGAGTAGGCACTATTTCTAGTGGTTATTGATTAGGCACTATTTCTAGTGGTTATTGAGTAGGCACTATTTCGAGTGGTTATTGAGTAGGCACTATTTCTAGTGGTTATTTAGTAGGCACTATTTCTAGTGGTTATTGAGTTGGCACTATTTCGAGTGGTTATTGAGTAGGCACTATTTCTAGTGGTTTTTGATTAGGCACTAATTCTAGTGGTTATTGATAAGGCAATATTTCGAGTGGTTTTTGAGTAGGCACTATTTCTAGTGGTTATTGAGTAGGCACTATTTCTAGTGGTTATTGAGTTGGCACTATTTCTAGTGGTTATTGATTAGGCACTATTTCGAGTGGTTATTGAGTAGGCACTATTTCTAGTGGTTATTGAGTAGGCACTATTTCTAGTGGTTATTGAGTAGGCGCTATTTCTAGTGGTTATTGAGTATGCACTATTTCTAGTGGTTATTGAGTAGGCACTATTTCTAGTAGTTACTGAGTAGGCACTATTTCTAGTGCTTATTGAGTAGGCACTATTTCTAGTGGTTATTGATTAGGCACTATTTCTAGTGGTTATTGAGTAGGCACTATTTCGAGTGGTTATTGAGTAGGCACTATTTCGAGTGGTTATTGATTAGGCACTATTTCGAGTGGTTATTGAGTAGGCACTATTTCTAGTGGTTATTTAGTAGGCACTATTTCTAGTGGTTATTGAGTTGGCACTATTTCGAGTGGTTATTGATTAGGCACTATTTCGAGTTGTTTTTGATTAGGAATTATTTCTAGTGGTTATTGAGTAGGCACTATTTCTAGTGGTTATTGAGTTGGCACAATTTCTAGTGGTTATTGAGAAGGCACTATTTCTAGTGGTTATTGAGTAGGCACTATTTCTAGTGGTTATTGAGTAGGCACTATTTTGAGTGGTTATTGAGTAGGCACTATTTCGAGTGGTTATTGAGTAGGCACTATTTCGAGTGGTTATTGAGTAGGCACTATTTCTAGTGGTTATTGATTAGGCACTATTTCAGGTGGTTATTGAGTAGGCACTATTTCTAGTGGTTATTTAGTAGGCACTATTTCTAGTGGTTATTGAGTTGGCACTATTTCGAGTGGTTATTGAGTAGGCACTATTTCTAGTGGTTTTTGATTAGGCACTATTTCTAGTGGTTATTGATAAGGCAATATTTCGAGTGGTTTTTGAGTAGGCACTATTTCTAGTGGTTATTGATTAGGCACTATTTCGAGTGGTTATTGAGTAGGCACTATTTCTAGTGGTTATTTAGTAGGCACTATTTCTAGTGGTTATTGAGTTGGCACTATTTCGAGTGGTTATTGAGTAGGCACTATTTCTAGTGGTTTTTGATTAGGCACTATTTCTAGTGGTTATTGATAAGGCAATATTTCGAGTGGTTTTTGAGTAGGCACTATTTCTAGTGGTTATTGAGTAGGCACTATTTCTAGTGGTTATTGAGTTGGCACTATTTCTAGTGGTTATTGATTAGGCACTATTTCGAGTGGTTATTGAGTAGGCACTATTTCTAGTGGTTATTGAGTAGGCACTATTTCTAGTGGTTATTGAGTAGGCACTATTTCTAGTGGTTATTGAGTAGGCGCTATTTCTAGTGGTTATTGAGTATGCACTATTTCTAGTGGTTATTGAGTAGGCACTATTTCTAGTAGTTACTGAGTAGGCACTATTTCTAGTGCTTATTGAGTAGGCACTATTTCTAGTGGTTATTGATTAGGCACTATTTCTAGTGGTTATTGATTAGGCACTATTTCTAGTGGTTATTGAGTAGGCACTATTTCGAGTGGTTATTGAGTAGGCACTATTTCTAGTGGTTATTGATTAGGCACTATTTCGAGTGGTTATTGAGTAGGCACTATTTCTAGTGTTTATTTAGTAGGCACTATTTCTAGTGGTCATTGAGTTGGCACTATTTCGAGTGGTTATTGAGTATGCACTATTTCTAGTGGTTTTTGATTAGGCACTATTTCTAGTGGTTTTTGATAAGGCAATATTTCGAGTGGTTTTTGAGTAGGCACTATTTCTAGTGGTTATTGAGTAGGCACTATTTCTAGTGGTTATTGAGTTAGCACTATTTCTAGTGGTTATTGATTAGGCACTATTTCGAGTGGTTATTGAGTAGGCACTATTTCTAGTGGTTATTGAGTTGGCACTATTTCTAGTGGTTATTGAGTAGGCGCTGTTTCTAGTGGTTATTGAGTATGCACTATTTCTAGTAGTTACTGAGTAGGCACTATTTCTAGTGGTTATTGAGTAGGCACTATTTCTAGTGGTTATTGATTAGGCACTATTTTTAGTGGTTATTGAGTAGGCACTATTTCGAGTGGTTATTGAGTAGGCACTATTTCGAGTGGTTATTGAGTAGGCACTATTTCTAGTGGTTATTGATTAGGCACTATTTCAGGTGGTTATTGAGTAGGCACTATTTCTAGTGGTTATTTAGTAGGCACTATTTCTAGTGGTTATTGAGTTGGCACTATTTCGAGTGGTTATTGAGTAGGCACTATTTCTAGTGGTTTTTGATTAGGCACTATTTCTAGTGGTTATTGATAAGGCAATATTTCGAGTGGTTTTTGAGTAGGCACTATTTCTAGTGGTTATTGATTAGGCACTATTTCGAGTGGTTATTGAGTAGGCACTATTTCTAGTGGTTATTTAGTAGGCACTATTTCTAGTGGTTATTGAGTTGGCACTATTTCGAGTGGTTATTGAGTAGGCACTATTTCTAGTGGTTTTTGATTAGGCACTATTTCTAGTGGTTATTGATAAGGCAATATTTCGAGTGGTTTTTGAGTAGGCACTATTTCTAGTGGTTATTGAGTAGGCACTATTTCTAGTGGTTATTGAGTTGGCACTATTTCTAGTGGTTATTGATTAGGCACTATTTCGAGTGGTTATTGAGTAGGCACTATTTCTAGTGGTTATTGAGTAGGCACTATTTCTAGTGGTTATTGAGTAGGCACTATTTCTAGTGGTTATTGAGTAGGCGCTATTTCTAGTGGTTATTGAGTATGCACTATTTCTAGTGGTTATTGAGTAGGCACTATTTCTAGTAGTTACTGAGTAGGCACTATTTCTAGTGCTTATTGAGTAGGCACTATTTCTAGTGGTTATTGATTAGGCACTATTTCTAGTGGTTATTGATTAGGCACTATTTCTAGTGGTTATTGAGTAGGCACTATTTCGAGTGGTTATTGAGTAGGCACTATTTCTAGTGGTTATTGATTAGGCACTATTTCGAGTGGTTATTGAGTAGGCACTATTTCTAGTGTTTATTTAGTAGGCACTATTTCTAGTGGTCATTGAGTTGGCACTATTTCGAGTGGTTATTGAGTATGCACTATTTCTAGTGGTTTTTGATTAGGCACTATTTCTAGTGGTTTTTGATAAGGCAATATTTCGAGTGGTTTTTGAGTAGGCACTATTTCTAGTGGTTATTGAGTAGGCACTATTTCTAGTGGTTATTGAGTTAGCACTATTTCTAGTGGTTATTGATTAGGCACTATTTCGAGTGGTTATTGAGTAGGCACTATTTCTAGTGGTTATTGAGTTGGCACTATTTCTAGTGGTTATTGAGTAGGCGCTGTTTCTAGTGGTTATTGAGTATGCACTATTTCTAGTGTTTATTGAGTAGGCACTATTTCTAGTAGTTACTGAGTAGGCACTATTTCTAGTGGTTATTGAGTAGGCACTATTTCTAGTGGTTATTGAGTAGGCACTATTTCTAGTGGTTATTGAATAGGCACTATTTCTAGTGGTTATTGTGTTGGCACTATTTCTAGTGGTTATTGATTAGGCACAATTTCGAGTGGTTATTGAGTAGACACTATTTCTAGTGGTTATTGAGTAGGCACTATTTCTAGTGGTTATTGAGTAGGCACTATTTTTAGTGGTTATTGAGTAGGCACTATTTCTAGTGGTTATTGAGTTGGCACTATTTCTAGTGGTTATTGAGTAGGCACTATTTCTAGTGGTTATTGAGTAGGCACTATTTCTAGTGGTTATTGAGTAGGCACTATTTCGAGTGGTTATTGAGTAGGCACTATTTCTAGTGGTTATTGATTAGGCACTATTTCGAGTGGTTTTTGAGTAGGCACTATTTCGAGTGGTTATTGAGTAGGCACTATTTCTAGTGGTTATTGAGTAGGCATTATTTCGAGTGGTTATTGAGTAGGCACTATTTCTAGTGGTTATTGAGTAGGCACTATTTCGAGTGGTTATTGAGTAGGCACTTTTTCTATTGGTTATTGAGTAGACACTATTTCGAGTGATTATTGAGTAGGCACTATTTCTAGTGGTTATTGATTAGGGAACATTTCGAGTGGTTATTGAGTAGGCACTATTTCTAGTGGTTATTGAGTAGGCACTATTTCTAGTGGTTATTGAGTAGGCACTTTTTCGAGTGGTTATTGAGTAGGCACAATTTCTAGTGGTTATTAATTAGGCACTATTTCAAGTGATTATTGAGTTGGCACAATTTCTAGTGGTTATTGAGAAGGCACTATTTCTAGTGGTTATTGAGTAGGCACTATTTCGAGTGGTTATTGAGTAGGCACTATTTCTTGTGGTTATTGAGTTGGCACTATTTCGAGTGATTATTGAGTAGGCACTATTTCTAGTGGTTATTGAGTAGGCACTATTTCTAGTGGTTATTGAGTAGGCACTATTTCGAGTGGTTATTGAGTAGGCGCTATTTCTAGTGGTTATTGATTAGGCACTATTTCGAGTTGTTTTTGAGTAGGCATTATTTCTAGTGGTTATTGAGTAGGCACTATTTCTAGTGGTTATTGAGTTGGCACAATTTCTAGTGGTTATTGAGAAGGCACTATTTCTAGTGGTTATTGAGTAGGCACCATTTCTAGTGGTTATTGATTAGGCACTATTTCTAGTGGTTATTGAGTAGGCAACATTTCGAGTGGTTATTGAGTAGGCACTATTTCTAGTGGTTATTGATTAGGCACTATTTCGAGTGGTTATTGAGTAGGCACTATTTCTAGTGGTTATTTAGTAGGCACTATTTCTAGTGGTTATTGATTAGGCACTATTTCGAGTGGTTATTGAGTAGGCACTATTTCTAGTGTTTATTTAGTAGGCACTATTTCTAGTGGTCATTGAGTTGGCACTATTTCGAGTGGTTATTGAGTATGCACTATTTCTAGTGGTTTTTGATTAGGCACTATTTCTAGTGGTTTTTGATAAGGCAATATTTCGAGTGGTTTTTGAGTAGGCACTATTTCTAGTGGTTATTGAGTAGGCACTATTTCTAGTGGTTATTGAGTTAGCACTATTTCTAGTGGTTATTGATTAGGCACTATTTCGAGTGGTTATTGAGTAGGCACTATTTCTAGTGGTTATTGAGTTGGCACTATTTCTAGTGGTTATTGAGTAGGCGCTGTTTCTAGTGGTTATTGAGTATGCACTATTTCTAGTGTTTATTGAGTAGGCACTATTTCTAGTAGTTACTGAGTAGGCACTATTTCTAGTGGTTATTGAGTAGGCACTATTTCTAGTGGTTATTGAGTAGGCACTATTTCTAGTGGTTATTGAATAGGCACTATTTCTAGTGGTTATTGTGTTGGCACTATTTCTAGTGGTTATTGATTAGGCACAATTTCGAGTGGTTATTGAGTAGACACTATTTCTAGTGGTTATTGAGTAGGCACTATTTCTAGTGGTTATTGAGTAGGCACTATTTTTAGTGGTTATTGAGTAGGCACTATTTCTAGTGGTTATTGAGTTGGCACTATTTCTAGTGGTTATTGAGTAGGCACTATTTCTAGTGGTTATTGAGTAGGCACTATTTCTAGTGGTTATTGAGTAGGCACTATTTCGAGTGGTTATTGAGTAGGCACTATTTCTAGTGGTTATTGATTAGGCACTATTTCGAGTGGTTTTTGAGTAGGCACTATTTCGAGTGGTTATTGAGTAGGCACTATTTCTAGTGGTTATTGAGTAGGCATTATTTCGAGTGGTTATTGAGTAGGCACTATTTCTAGTGGTTATTGAGTAGGCACTATTTCGAGTGGTTATTGAGTAGGCACTTTTTCTATTGGTTATTGAGTAGACACTATTTCGAGTGATTATTGAGTAGGCACTATTTCTAGTGGTTATTGATTAGGGAACATTTCGAGTGGTTATTGAGTAGGCACTATTTCTAGTGGTTATTGAGTAGGCACTATTTCTAGTGGTTATTGAGTAGGCACTTTTTCGAGTGGTTATTGAGTAGGCACAATTTCTAGTGGTTATTAATTAGGCACTATTTCAAGTGATTATTGAGTTGGCACAATTTCTAGTGGTTATTGAGAAGGCACTATTTCTAGTGGTTATTGAGTAGGCACTATTTCGAGTGGTTATTGAGTAGGCACTATTTCTTGTGGTTATTGAGTTGGCACTATTTCGAGTGATTATTGAGTAGGCACTATTTCTAGTGGTTATTGAGTAGGCACTATTTCTAGTGGTTATTGAGTAGGCACTATTTCGAGTGGTTATTGAGTAGGCACTATTTCTAGTGGTTATTGATTAGGCACTATTTCGAGTTGTTTTTGAGTAGGCATTATTTCTAGTGGTTATTGAGTAGGCACTATTTCTAGTGGTTATTGAGTTGGCACAATTTCTAGTGGTTATTGAGAAGGCACTATTTCTAGTGGTTATTGAGTAGGCACCATTTCTAGTGGTTATTGATTAGGCACTATTTCTAGTGGTTATTGAGTAGGCAACATTTCGAGTGGTTATTGAGTAGGCACTATTTCTAGTGGTTATTGATTAGGCACTATTTCGAGTGGTTATTGAGTAGGCACTATTTCTAGTGGTTATTTAGTAGGCACTATTTCTAGTGGTTATTGAGTTGGCACTATTTCGAGTGGTTATTGAGTAGGCACTATTTCTAGTGGTTTTTGATTAGGCACTATTTCTAGTGGTTATTGATAAGGCAATATTTCGAGTGGTTTTTGAGTAGGCACTATTTCTAGTGGTTATTGAGTAGGCACTATTTCTAGTGGTTATTGAGTTGGCACTATTTCTAGTGGTTATTGATTAGGCACTATTTCGAGTGGTTATTGAGTAGGCACTATTTCTAGTGGTTATTGAGTAGGCACTATTTCTAGTGGTTATTGAGTTAGCACTATTTCTAGTGGTTATTGATTAGGCACTATTTCGAGTGGTTATTGAGTAGGCACTATTTCAAGTGGTTATTGAGTTGGCACTATTTCTAGTGGTTATTGAGTAGGCGCTGTTTCTAGTGGTTATTGAGTAGGCACTATTTCTAGTGGTTATTGAGTAGGCACTATTTCTAGTGGTTATTGAGTTGGCACTATTTCTAGTGGTTATTGAGTAGGCACTATTTCTAGTGGTTATTGAGTAGGCACTATTTCTAGTGGTTATTGAGTAGGCACTATTTCTAGTGGTTATTGAGTAGGCACTATTTCTAGTGGTTATTGAGTAGGCACTATTTCGAGTGGTTATTGATTAGGCACTATTTCGAGTGGTTATTGAGTAGGCACTATTTCTAGTGGTTATTGATTAGGGAACATTTCGAGTGGTTATTGAGTAGGGACTATTTCTAGTGGTTATTGAGTAGGCACTATTTCTAGTGGTTATTGAGTACGCACTTTTTCGAGTGGTTATTGAGTAGGCACAATTTCTAGTGGTTATTAATTAGGCACTATTTCAGGTGATTATTGAGTAGGCACTATTTCTAGTGGTTATTGAGTAGGCACTATTTCTAGTGGTTATTGAGATGGCACTATTTCGAGTGGTTATTGAGTAGGCACTATTTCTAGTGGTTATTGATTAGGCAATATTTCGAGTGGTTTTTGAGTAGGCACTATTTCTAGTGGTTATTGAGTAGGCACTATTTCTAGTGGTTATTGAGTTGGCACTATTTCTAGTGGTTATTGAGTAGGCACTATTTCTAGTGGTTATTGAGTAGGCACTATTTCTTGTGGTTATTGAGTAGGCACTATTTCTAGTGGTTATTGAATAGGCAGTATTTCGAGTGGTTATTGAGTAGGCACTATTTCTATTGGTTATTGAGTAGGCACTATTTCTAGTGGTTATTGAGTAGGCACTATTTCTAGTGGTTATTGAGTATGCACTATTTCTAGTGGTTATTGAGTTGGCACTATTTCTAGTGGTTATTGAGTTGGCACTATTTCTAGTGGTTATTGAGTAGGCACTATTTCTAGTGGTTATTGAGTAGGCACTATTTCTAGTGGTTATTGAGTAGGCACTATTTCGAGTGGTTATTGAGTAGGCACTATTTCTAGTGGTTATTGATTAGGCACTATTTCGAGTTGTTTTTGAGTAGGCATTATTTCTAGTGGTTATTGAGTAGGCACTATTTCTAGTGGTTATTGAGTTGGCACAATTTCTAGTGGTTATTGAGAAGGCACTATTTCTAGTGGTTATTGAGTAGGCACCATTTCTAGTGGTTTTTGATTAGGCACTATTTCTAGTGGTTATTGAGTAGGCAACATTTCGAGTGGTTATTGAGTAGGCACTATTTCTAGTGGTTATTGATTAGGCACTATTTCGAGTGGTTATTGAGTAGGCACTATTTCTAGTGGTTATTTAGTAGGCACTATTTCTAGTGGTTATTGAGTTGGCACTATTTCGAGTGGTTATTGAGTAGGCACTATTTCTAGTGGTTTTTGATTAGGCACTATTTCTAGTGGTTATTGATAAGGCAATATTTCGAGCGGTTTTTGAGTAGGCACTATTTCTAGTGGTTATTGAGTAGGCACTATTTCTAGTGGTTATTGAGTTGGCACTATTTCTAGTGGTTATTGATTAGGCACTATTTTGAGTGGTTATTGAGTAGGCACTATTTCTAGTGGTTATTGAGTAGGCACTATTTCTAGATGTTATTGAGTAGGCGCTATTTCTAGTGGTTATTGAGTATGCACTATTTCTAGTGGTTATTGAGTAGGCACTATTTCTAGTAGTTACTGAGTAGGCACTATTTCTAGTTCTTATTGAGTAGGCACTATTTCTAGTGGTTATTGATTAGGCACTATTTCTAGTGGTTATTGAGTAGGCACTATTTCGAGTGGTTATTGAGTAGGCACTATTTCGAGTGGTTATTGATAAGGCACTATTTCTAGTGGTTATTGATTAGGCACTATTTCTAGTGGTTATTGAGTAGGCGCTATTTCTAGTGGTTATTGAGTATGCACTATTTCTAGTGGTTTTTGATTAGGCACTATTTCTAGTGGTTATTGATAAGGCAATATTTCGAGTGGTTTTTGAGTAGGCACTATTTCTAGTGGTTATTGAGTAGGCACTTTTTCGAGTGGTTATTGAGTAGGCACAATTTCTAGTGGTTATTAATTAGGCACTATTTCAAGTGATTATTGAGTAGGCACTATTTCGAGTGGTTATTGAGTAGGCACTATTTCTAGTGGTTATTGATTAGGGAACATTTCGAGTGGTTATTGAGTAGGCACTATTTCTAGTGGTTATTGAGTAGGCACTATTTCTAGTGGTTATTGAGTAGGCACTTTTTCGAGTGGTTATTGAGTAGGCACAATTTCTAGTGGTTATTAATTAGGCACTATTTCAAGTGATTATTGAGTAGGCACTATTTCTAGTGGTTATTGAGTAGGCACTATTTCTAGTGGTTATTGAGATGGCACTATTTCGAGTGGTTATTGAGTAGGCACTATTTCTAGTGGTTATTGATTAGGCAATATTTCGAGTGGTTTTTGAGTAGGCACTATTTCTAGTGGTTATTGAGTAGGCATTATTTCTAGTGGTTATTGAGTTGGCACTATTTCTAGTGGTTATTGAGTAGGCACTATTTCTAGTGGTTATTGAGTAGGCACTATTTCTTGTGGTTATTGAGTAGGCACTATTTCTAGTGGTTATTGAATAGGCAGTATTTCGAGTGGTTATTGAGTAGGCACTATTTCTATTGGTTATTGAGTAGGCACTATTTCTAGTGGTTATTGAGTAGGCACTATTTCTAGTGGTTATTGAGTATGCACTATTTCTAGTGGTTATTGAGTATGCACTATTTCTAGTGGTTATTGAGTTGGCACTATTTCTAGTGGTTATTGAGTAGGCACTATTTCTAGTGGTTATTGAGTAGGCACTATTTCTAGTGGTTATTGAGTAGGCACTATTTCGAGTGGTTATTGAGTAGGCACTATTTCTAGTGGTTATTGATTAGGCACTATTTCGAGTTGTTTTTGAGTAGGCATTATTTCTAGTGGTTATTGAGTAGGCACTATTTCTAGTGGTTATTGAGTTGGCACAATTTCTAGTGGTTATTGAGAAGGCACTATTTCTAGTGGTTATTGAGTAGGCACCATTTCTAGTGGTTATTGATTAGGCACTATTTCTAGTGGTTATTGAGTAGGCAACATTTCGAGTGGTTATTGAGTAGGCACTATTTCTAGTGGTTATTGATTAGGCACTATTTCGAGTGGTTATTGAGTAGGCACTATTTCTAGTGGTTATTGAGTAGGCACTATTTCTAGTGGTTATTGAGTTGGCACTATTTCGAGTGGTTATTGAGTAGGCACTATTTCTAGTGGTTTTTGATTAGGCACTATTTCTAGTGGTTATTGATAAGGCAATATTTCGAGCGGTTTTTGAGTAGGCACTATTTCTAGTGGTTATTGAGTAGGCACTATTTCTAGTGGTTATTGAGTTGGCACTATTTCTAGTGGTTATTGATTAGGCACTATTTCGAGTGGTTATTGAGTAGGCACTATTTCTAGTGGTTATTGAGTAGGCACTATTTCTAGTGGTTATTGAGTAGGCGCTATTTCTAGTGGTTATTGAGTATGCACTATTTCTAGTGGTTATTGAGTAGGCACTATTTCTAGTAGTTACTGAGTAGGCACTATTTCTAGTTCTTATTGAGTAGGCACTATTTCTAGTGGTTATTGATTAGGCACTATTTCTAGTGGTTATTGAGTAGGCACTATTTCGAGTGGTTATTGAGTAGGCACTATTTCGAGTGGTTATTGATAAGGCACTATTTCTAGTGGTTATTGAGTAGGCGCTATTTCTAGTGGTTATTGATTATGCACTATTTCTAGTGGTTATTGAGTAGGCACTATTTCTAGTAGTTACTGAGTAGGCACTATTTCTAGTGCTTATTTAGTAGGCACTATTTCTAGTGGTTATTGATTAGGCACTATTTCTAGTGGTTATTGAGTAGGCACTATTTCTAGTGGTTTTTGATTAGGCACTATTTCTAGTGGTTATTGATAAGGCAATATTTCGAGTGGTTTTTGAGTAGGCACTATTTCTAGTGGTTATTGAGTAGGCACTTTTTCGAGTGGTTATTGAGTAGGCACAATTTCTAGTGGTTATTAATTAGGCACTATTTCAAGTGATTATTGAGTAGGCACTATTTCGAGTGGTTATTGAGTAGGCACTATTTCTAGTGGTTATTGATTAGGGAACATTTCGAGTGGTTATTGAGTAGGCACTATTTCTAGTGGTTATTGAGTAGGCACTATTTCTAGTGGTTATTGAGTAGGCACTTTTTCGAGTGGTTATTGAGTAGGCACAATTTCTAGTGGTTATTAATTAGGCACTATTTCAAGTGATTATTGAGTAGGCACTATTTCTAGTGGTTATTGAGTAGGCACTATTTCTAGTGGTTATTGAGATGGCACTATTTCGAGTGGTTATTGAGTAGGCACTATTTCTAGTGGTTATTGATTAGGCAATATTTCGAGTGGTTTTTGAGTAGGCACTATTTCTAGTGGTTATTGAGTAGGCACTATTTCTAGTGGTTATTGAGTTGGCACTATTTCTAGTGGTTATTGAGTAGGCACTATTTCTAGTGGTTATTGAGTAGGCACTATTTCTTGTGGTTATTGAGTAGGCACTATTTCTAGTGGTTATTGAATAGGCAGTATTTCGAGTGGTTATTGAGTAGGCACTATTTCTTGTGGTTATTGAGTAGGCACTATTTCTAGTGGTTATTGAGTAGGCACTATTTCTAGTGGTTATTGAGTATGCACTATTTCTAGTGGTTATTGAGTATGCACTATTTCTAGTGGTTATTGAGTTGGCACTATTTCTAGTGGTTATTGAGTAGGCACTATTTCTAGTGGTTATTGAGTAGGCACTATTTCTAGTGGTTATTGAGTAGGCACTATTTCGAGTGGTTATTGAGTAGGCACTATTTCTAGTGGTTATTGATTAGGCACTATTTCGAGTTGTTTTTGAGTAGGCATTATTTCTAGTGGTTATTGAGTAGGCACTATTTCTAGTGGTTATTGAGTTGGCACAATTTCTAGTGGTTATTGAGAAGGCACTATTTCTAGTGGTTATTGAGTAGGCACCATTTCTAGTGGTTATTGATTAGGCACTATTTCTAGTGGTTATTGAGTAGGCAACATTTCGAGTGGTTATTGAGTAGGCACTATTTCTAGTGGTTATTGATTAGGCACTATTTCGAGTGGTTATTGAGTAGGCACTATTTCTAGTGGTTATTGAGTAGGCACTATTTCTAGTGGTTATTGAGTTGGCACTATTTCGAGTGGTTATTGAGTAGGCACTATTTCTAGTGGTTTTTGATTAGGCACTATTTCTAGTGGTTATTGATAAGGCAATATTTCGAGCGGTTTTTGAGTAGGCACTATTTCTAGTGGTTATTGAGTAGGCACTATTTCTAGTGGTTATTGAGTTGGCACTATTTCTAGTGGTTATTGATTAGGCACTATTTCGAGTGGTTATTGAGTAGGCACTATTTCTAGTGGTTATTGAGTAGGCACTATTTCTAGTGGTTATTGAGTAGGCGCTATTTCTAGTGGTTATTGAGTATGCACTATTTCTAGTGGTTATTGAGTAGGCACTATTTCTAGTAGTTACTGAGTAGGCACTATTTCTAGTTCTTATTGAGTAGGCACTATTTCTAGTGGTTATTGATTAGGCACTATTTCTAGTGGTTATTGAGTAGGCACTATTTCGAGTGGTTATTGAGTAGGCACTATTTCGAGTGGTTATTGATAAGGCACTATTTCTAGTGGTTATTGATTAGGCACTATTTCTAGTGGTTATTGAGTAGGCGCTATTTCTAGTGGTTATTGAGTAGGCACTATTTCTAGTGGTTTTTGATTAGGCACTATTTCTAGTGGTTATTGATAAGGCAATATTTCGAGTGGTTTTTGAGTAGGCACTCTTTCTAGTGGTTATTGAGTAGGCACTTTTTCGAGTGGTTATTGAGTAGGCACAATTTCTAGTGGTTATTAATTAGGCACTATTTCAAGTGATTATTGAGTAGGCACTATTTCGAGTGGTTATTGAGTAGGCACTATTTCTAGTGGTTATTGATTAGGGAACATTTCGAGTGGTTATTGAGTAGGCACTATTTCTAGTGGTTATTGAGTAGGCACTATTTCTAGTGGTTATTGAGTAGGCACTTTTTCGAGTGGTTATTGAGTAGGCACAATTTCTAGTGGTTATTAATTAGGCACTATTTCAAGTGATTATTGAGTAGGCACTATTTCTAGTGGTTATTGAGTAGGCACTATTTCTAGTGGTTATTGAGATGGTACTATTTCGAGTGGTTATTGAGTAGGCACTATTTCTAGTGGTTATTGATTAGGCAATATTTCAAGTGATTATTGAGTAGGCACTATTTCTAGTGGTTATTGAGTAGGCACTATTTCTAGTGGTTATTGAGATGGCACTATTTCGAGTGGTTATTGAGTAGGCACTATTTCTAGTGGTTATTGATTAGGCAATATTTCGAGTGGTTTTTGAGTAGGCACTATTTCTAGTGGTTATTGAGTAGGCACTATTTCTAGTGGTTATTGAGTTGGCACTATTTCTAGTGGTTATTGAGTAGGCACTATTTCTAGTGGTTATTGAGTAGGCACTATTTCTTGTGGTTATTGAGTAGGCACTATTTCTAGTGGTTATTGAATAGGCAGTATTTCGAGTGGTTATTGAGTAGGCACTATTTCTATTGGTTATTGAGTAGGCACTATTTCTAGTGGTTATTGAGTAGGCACTATTTCTAGTGGTTATTGAGTATGCACTATTTCTAGTGGTTATTGAGTTGGCACTATTTCTAGTGGTTATTGAGTTGGCACTATTTCTAGTGGTTATTGAGTAGGCACTATTTCTAGTGGTTATTGAGTAGGCACTATTTCTAGTGGTTATTGAGTAGGCACTATTTCGAGTGGTTATTGAGTAGGCACTATTTCTAGTGGTTATTGATTAGGCACTATTTCGAGTTGTTTTTGAGTAGGCATTATTTCTAGTGGTTATTGAGTAGGCACTATTTCTAGTGGTTATTGAGTTGGCACAATTTCTAGTGGTTATTGAGAAGGCACTATTTCTAGTGGTTATTGAGTAGGCACCATTTCTAGTGGTTATTGATTAGGCACTATTTCTAGTGGTTATTGAGTAGGCAACATTTCGAGTGGTTATTGAGTAGGCACTATTTCTAGTGGTTATTGATTAGGCACTATTTCGAGTGGTTATTGAGTAGGCACTATTTCTAGTGGTTATTGAGTAGGCACTATTTCTAGTGGTTATTGAGTTGGCACTATTTCGAGTGGTTATTGAGTAGGCACTATTTCTAGTGGTTTTTGATTAGGCACTATTTCTAGTGGTTATTGATAAGGCAATATTTCGAGCGGTTTTTGAGTAGGCACTATTTCTAGTGGTTATTGAGTAGGCACTATTTCTAGTGGTTATTGAGTTGGCACTATTTCTAGTGGTTATTGATTAGTCACTATTTCGAGTGGTTATTGAGTAGGCACTATTTCTAGTGGTTATTGAGTAGGCACTATTTCTAGTGGTTATTGAGTAGGCGCTATTTCTAGTGGTTATTGAGTATGCACTATTTCTAGTGGTTATTGAGTAGGCACTATTTCTAGTAGTTACTGAGTAGGCACTATTTCTAGTTCTTATTGAGTAGGCACTATTTCTAGTGGTTATTGATTAGGCACTATTTCTAGTGGTTATTGAGTTAGCACTATTTCGAGTGGTTATTGAGTAGGCACTATTTCGAGTGGTTATTGAGTAGGCACTATTTCTAGTGGTTATTGATTAGGCACTATTTCTAGTGGTTATTGAGTAGGCGCTATTTCTAGTGGTTATTGAGTAGGCACTATTTCTAGTGGTTATTGAGTAGGCACTATTTCTAGTGGTTTTTGATTAGGCACTATTTCTAGTGGTTATTGATAAGGCAAAATCTCGAGTGGTTTTTGAGTAGGCACTATTTCTAGTGGTTATTGAGTAGGCACTTTTTCGAGTGGTTATTGAGTAGGCACAATTTCTAGTGGTTATTAATTAGGCACTATTTCAAGTGATTATTGAGTAGGCACTATTTCTAGTGGTTATTGAGTATGCACTATTTCTAGTGGTTATTGAGTTGGCACTATTTCTAGTGGTTATTGAGTTGGCACTATTTCTAGTGGTTATTGAGTAGGAACTATTTCTAGTGGTTATTGAGTAGGCACTATTTCTAGTGGTTATTGAGTAGGCACTATTTCGAGTGGTTATTGAGTAGGCACTATTTCTAGTGGTTATTGATTAGGCACTATTTCGAGTTGTTTTTGAGTAGGCATTATTTCTAGTGGTTATTGAGTAGGCACTATTTCTAGTGGTTATTGAGTTGGCACAATTTCTAGTGGTTATTGAGAAGGCACTATTTCTAGTGGTTATTGAGTAGGCACCATTTCTAGTGGTTATTGATTAGGCACTATTTCTAGTGGTTATTGAGTAGGCAACATTTCGAGTGGTTATTGAGTAGGCACTATTTCTAGTGGTTATTGATTAGGCACTATTTCGAGTGGTTATTGAGTAGGCACTATTTCTAGTGGTTATTTAGTAGGCACTATTTCTAGTGGTTATTGAGTTGGCACTATTTCGAGTGGTTATTGAGTAGGCACTATTTCTAGTGGTTTTTGATTAGGCACTATTTCTAGTGGTTATTGATAAGGCAATATTTCGAGTGGTTTTTGAGTAGGCACTATTTCTAGTGGTTATTGAGTAGGCACTATTTCTAGTGGTTATTGAGTTGGCACTATTTCTAGTGGTTATTGATTAGGCACTATTTCGAGTGGTTATTGAGTAGGCACAATTTCTAGTGGTTATTGAGTAGGCACTATTTCTAGTGGTTATTGAGTAGGCGCTATTTCTAGTGGTTATTGAGTATGCACTATTTCTAGTGGTTATTGAGTAGGCACTATTTCTAGTAGTTACTGAGTAGGCACTATTTCTAGTGCTTATTGAGTAGGCACTATTTCTAGTGGTTGTTGATTAGGCACTATTTCTAGTGGTTATTGAGTAGGCACTATTTCTAGTGGTTTTTGATTAGGCACTAAATCTAGTGGTTATTGATAATGCATTATTTCGAGTGGTTTTTGAGTAGGAACTATTTCTAGTGGTTATTGAGTAGGCACTATTTCTAGTGGTTATTGAGTTGGCACTATTTCTAGTGGTTATTGATTAGGCACAATTTCGAGTGGTTATTGAGTAGGCACTTTTTCTAGTGGTTATTGAGTTGGCACAATTTCTAGTGGTTATTGAGTTGGCACTATTTCTAGTGGTTATTGAGTAGGCACTATTTCTAGTGGTTATTGATTAGGCACTATTTCTAGTGGTTATTGAGAAGGCACTATTTCGAGTGGTTATTGAGTAGGCACTATTTCTAGTGGTTATTGATTAGGCACTATTTCGAGTGGTTATTGAGTAGGCACTATTTCTAGTGGTTATTTAGTAGTTACTATTTCTAGTGGTTATTGAGTTGGCACAATTTCGAGTGGTTATTGAGTAGGCACTATTTCTAGTGGTTTTTGATTAGGCACTATTTCTAGTGGTTATTGATAAGGCACTATTTCGAGTGGTTATTGAGTATGCACTATTTCTAGTGGTTATTGAGTTGGCACTATTTCTAGTGGTTATTGAGTTGGCACTATTTCTAGAGGTTATTGAGTTGGCACTTTTTCTAGTGGTTATTGAGTAGGCACTATTTCGAGTGGTTATTGAGTAGGCACTATTTCTAGTGGTTATTGATTAGGCACTATTTCGAGTTGTTTTTGAGTAGGCATTATTTCTAGTGGATATTGAGTATGCACTATTTCTAGTGGTTATTGAGAAGGCACTATTTCTAGTGGTTATTGAGTAGGCACTATTTCTAGTGGTTATTGATTAGGCACTATTTCTAGTGGTTATTGAGTAGGCACTATTTCGAGTGGTTATTGAGTAGGCACTATTTCTAGTGGTTATTGATTAGGCACTATTTCGAGTGGTTATTGAGTAGGCACTATTTCTAGTGGTTATTGAGTTGGCACAATTTCTAGTGGTTATTGAGAAGGCACTATTTCTAGTGGTTATTGAGTAGGCACTATTTCTAGTGGTTATTGATTAGGCACTATTTCTAGTGGTTATTGAGTAGGCACTATTTCGAGTGGTTATTGAGTAGGCACTATTTCGAGTGGTTATTGAGTAGGCACTATTTCTAGTGGTTATTTAGTAGGCACTATTTCTAGTGGTTATTGAGTTGGCACTATTTCGAGTGGTTATTGAGTAGGCACTATTTCTAGTGGTTTTTGATTAGGCACTATTTCTAGTGGTTATTGATAAGGCAATATTTCGAGTGGTTTTTGAGTAGGCACTATTTCTAGTGGTTATTGAGTAGGCACTATTTCTAGTGGTTATTGAGTTGGCACTATTTCTAGTGGTTATTGATTAGGCACTATTTCGAGTGGTTATTGAGTAGGCACAATTTCTAGTGGTCATTGAGTAGGCACTATTTCTAGTGGTTATTGAGTAGGCGCTATTTCTAGTGGTTATTGAGTATGCACTATTTCTAGTGGTTATTGAGTAGGCACTATTTCTAGTAGTTACTGAGTAGGCACTATTTCTAGTGCTTATTTAGTAGGCACTATTTCTAGTGGTTATTGATTAGGCACTATTTCTAGTGGTTATTGAGTAGGCACTATTTCTAGTGGTTTTTGATTAGGCACTATTTCTAGTGGTTATTGATAAGGCAATATTTCGAGTGGTTTTTGAGTAGGAACTATTTCTAGTGGTTATTGAGTAGGCGCTATTTCTAGTGGTTATTGAGTATGCACTATTTCTAGTGGTTATTGAGTAGGCACTATTTCTAGTAGTTACTGAGTAGGCACTATTTCTAGTTCTTATTGAGTAGGCACTATTTCTAGTGGTTATTGATTAGGCACTATTTCTAGTGGTTATTGAGTAGGCACTATTTCGAGTGGTTATTGAGTAGGCACTATTTCGAGTGGTTATTGAGTAGGCACTATTTCTAGTGGTTATTGATTAGGCACTATTTCTAGTGGTTATTGAGTAGGCGCTATTTCTAGTGGTTATTGAGTAGGCACTATTTCTAGTGGTTTTTGATTAGGCACTATTTCTGGTGGTTATTGATAAGGCAAAATTTCGAGTGGTTTTTGAGTAGGCACTATTTCTAGTGGTTATTGAGTAGGCACTTTTTCGAGTGGTTATTGAGTAGGCACAATTTCTAGTGGTTATTAATTAGGCACTATTTCAAGTGATTATTGAGTAGGCACTATTTCTAGTGGTTATTGAGTATGCACTATTTCTAGTGGTTATTGAGTTGGCACTATTTCTAGTGGTTATTGAGTTGGCACTATTTCTAGTGGTTATTGAGTAGGCACTATTTCTAGTGGTTATTGAGTAGGCACTATTTCTAGTGGTTATTGAGTAGGCACTATTTCGAGTGGTTATTGAGTAGGCACTATTTCTAGTGGTTATTGATTAGGCACTATTTCGAGTTGTTTTTGAGTAGGCATTATTTCTAGTGGTTATTGAGTAGGCACTATTTCTAGTGGTTATTGAGTTGGCACAATTTCTAGTGGTTATTGAGAAGGCACTATTTCTAGTGGTTATTGAGTAGGCACCATTTCTAGTGGTTATTGATTAGGCACTATTTCTAGTGGTTATTGAGTAGGCAACATTTCGAGTGGTTATTGAGTAGGCACTATTTCTAGTGGTTATTGATTAGGCACTATTTCGAGTGGTTATTGAGTAGGCACTATTTCTAGTGGTTATTTAGTAGGCACTATTTCTAGTGGTTATTGAGTTGGCACTATTTCGAGTGGTTATTGAGTAGGCACTATTTCTAGTGGTTTTTGATTAGGCACTATTTCTAGTGGTTATTGATAAGGCAATATTTCGAGTGGTTTTTGAGTAGGCACTATTTCTAGTGGTTATTGAGTAGGCACTATTTCTAGTGGTTATTGAGTTGGCACTATTTCTAGTGGTTATTGATTAGGCACTATTTCGAGTGGTTATTGAGTAGGCACAATTTCTAGTGGTTATTGAGTAGGCACTATTTCTAGTGGTTATTGAGTAGGCGCTATTTCTAGTGGTTATTGAGTATGCACTATTTCTAGTGGTTATTGAGTAGGCACTATTTCTAGTAGTTACTGAGTAGGCACTATTTCTAGTGCTTATTGAGTAGGCACTATTTCTAGTGGTTATTGATTAGGCACTATTTCTAGTGGTTATTGAGTAGGCACTATTTCTAGTGGTTTTTGATTAGGCACTATTTCTAGTGGTTATTGATAAGGCAATATTTCGAGTGGTTTTTGAGTAGGAACTATTTCTAGTGGTTATTGAGTAGGCACTATTTCTAGTGGTTATTGAGTTGGCACTATTTCTAGTGGTTATTGATTAGGCACTATTTCGAGTGGTTATTGAGTAGGCACTTTTTCTAGTGGTTATTGAGTTGGCACAATTTCTAGTGGTTATTGAGTTGGCACTATTTCTAGTGGTTATTGAGTAGGCACTATTTCTAGTGGTTATTGATTAGGCACTATTTCTAGTGGTTATTGAGTAGGCACTATTTCGAGTGGTTATTGAGTAGGCACTATTTCTAGTGGTTATTGATTAGGCACTATTTCGAGTGGTTATTGAGTAGGCACTATTTCTAGTGGTTATTTAGTAGTTACTATTTCTAGTGGTTATTGAGTTGGCACTATTTCGAGTGGTTATTGAGTAGGCACTATTTCTAGTGGTTTTTGATTAGGCACTATTTCTAGTGGTTATTGATAAGGCACTATTTCGAGTGGTTATTGAGTATGCACTATTTCTAGTGGTTATTGAGTTGGCACTATTTCTAGTGGTTATTGAGTTGGCACTATTTCTAGAGGTTATTGAGTTGGCACTTTTTCTAGTGGTTATTGAGTAGGCACTATTTCGAGTGGTTATTGAGTAGGCACTATTTCTAGTGGTTATTGATTAGGCACTATTTCGAGTTGTTTTTGAGTAGGCATTATTTCTAGTGGATATTGAGTATGCACTATTTCTAGTGGTTATTGAGAAGGCACTATTTCTAGTGGTTATTGAGTAGGCACTATTTCTAGTGGTTATTGATTAGGCACTATTTCGAGTGGTTATTGAGTAGGCACTATTTCGAGTGGTTATTGAGTAGGCACTATTTCTAGTGGTTATTGATTAGGCACTATTTCGAGTGGTTATTGAGTAGGCACTATTTCTAGTGGTTATTGAGTTGGCACAATTTCTAGTGGTTATTGAGAAGGCACTATTTCTAGTGGTTATTGAGTAGGCACTATTTCTAGTGGTTATTGATTAGGCACTATTTCTAGTGGTTATTGAGTAGGCACTATTTCGAGTGGTTATTGAGTAGGCACTATTTCGAGTGGTTATTGAGTAGGCACTATTTCTAGTGGTTATTTAGTAGGCACTATTTCTAGTGGTTATTGAGTTGGCACTATTTCGAGTGGTTATTGAGTAGGCACTATTTCTAGTGGTTTTTGATTAGGCACTATTTCTAGTGGTTATTGATAAGGCAATATTTCGAGTGGTTTTTGAGTAGGCACTATTTCTAGTGGTTATTGAGTAGGCACTATTTCTAGTGGTTATTGAGTTGGCACTATTTCTAGTGGTTATTGATTAGGCACTATTTCGAGTGGTTATTGAGTAGGCACAATTTCTAGTGGTTATTGAGTAGGCACTATTTCTAGTGGTTATTGAGTAGGCGCTATTTCTAGTGGTTATTGAGTATGCACTATTTCTAGTGGTTATTGAGTAGGCACTATTTCTAGTAGTTACTGAGTAGGCACTATTTCTAGTGCTTATTTAGTAGGAACTATTTCTAGTGGTTATTGATTAGGCACTATTTCTAGTGGTTATTGAGTAGGCACTATTTCTAGTGGTTTTTGATTAGGCACTATTTCTAGTGGTTATTGATAAGGCAATATTTCGAGTGGTTTTTGAGTAGGAACTATTTCTAGTGGTTATTGAGTAGGCACTATTTCTAGTGGTTATTGAGTTGGCACTATTTCTAGTGGTTATTGATTAGGCACTATTTCGAGTGGTTATTGAGTAGGCACTTTTTCTAGTGGTTATTGAGTTGGCACAATTTCTAGTGGTTATTGAGTTGGCACTATTTCTAGTGGTTATTGAGTAGGCACTATTTCTAGTGGTTATTGATTAGGCACTATTTCTAGTGGTTATTGAGTAGGCACTATTTCGAGTGGTTATTGAGTAGGCACTATTTCTAGTGGTTATTGATTAGGCACTATTTCGAGTGGTTATTGAGTAGGCACTATTTCTAGTGGTTATTTAGTAGTTACTATTTCTAGTGGTTATTGAGTAGGCACTATTTCTAGTGGTTATTGAGTTGGCACTATTTCGAGTGGTTATTGAGTAGGCACTATTTCTAGTGGTTTTTGATTAGGCACTATTTCTAGTGGTTATTGATAAGGCACTATTTCGAGTGGTTATTGAGTATGCACTATTTCTAGTGGTTATTGAGTTGGCACTATTTCTAGTGGTTATTGAGTTGGCACTATTTCTAGAGGTTATTGAGTTGGCACTATTTCTAGTGGTTATTGAGTAGGCACTATTTCGAGTGGTTATTGAGTAGGCACTATTTCTAGTGGTTATTGATTAGGCACTATTTCGAGTTGTTTTTGAGTAGGCATTATTTCTAGTGGTTATTGAGTAGGCACTATTTCTAGTGGTTATTGAGTTGGCACAATTTCTAGTGGTTATTGAGAAGGCACTATTTCTAGTGGTTATTGAGTAGGCACTATTTCTAGTGGTTATTGATTAGGCACTATTTCTAGTGGTTATTGAGTAGGCACTATTTCGAGTGGTTATTGAGTAGGCACTATTTCTAGTGGTTATTGATTAGGCACTATTTCGAGTGGTTATTGAGTAGGCACTATTTCTAGTGGTTATTGAGTTGGCACAATTTCTAGTGGTTATTGAGAAGGCACTATTTCTAGTGGTTATTGAGTAGGCACTATTTCTAGTGGTTATTGATTAGGCACTATTTCTAGTGGTTATTGAGTAGGCACTATTTCGAGTGGTTATTGAGTAGGCACTATTTCTAGTGGTTATTTAGTAGGCACTATTTCTAGTGGTTATTGAGTTGGCACTATTTCGAGTGGTTATTGAGTAGGCACTATTTCTAGTGGTTTTTGATTAGGCACTATTTCTAGTGGTTATTGATAAGGCAATATTTCGAGTGGTTTTTGAGTAGGCACTATTTCTAGTGGTTATTGAGTAGGCACTATTTCTAGTGGTTATTTAGTAGGCACTATTTCTAGTGGTTATTGAGTTGGCACTATTTCGAGTGGTTATTGATTAGGCACTATTTCGAGTTGTTTTTGATTAGGCATTATTTCTAGTGGTTATTGAGTAGGCACTATTTCTAGTGGTTATTGAGTTGGCACAATTTCTAGTGGTTATTGAGAAGGCACTATTTCTAGTGGTTATTGAGTAGGCACTATTTCTAGTGGTTATTGATTAGGCACTATTTCTAGTGGTTATTGAGTAGGCACTATTTCGAGTGGTTATTGAGTAGGCACTATTTCTAGTGGTTATTGATTAGGCACTATTTCGAGTGGTTATTGAGTAGGCACTATTTCTAGTGGTTATTTAGTAGGCGCTATTTCTAGTGGTTATTGAGTTGGCACTATTTCGAGTGGTTATTGAGTAGGCACTATTTCTAGTGGTTTTTGATTAGGCACTATTTCTAGTGGTTATTGATAAGGCAATATTTCGAGTGGTTTTTGAGTAGGCACTATTTCTAGTGGTTATTGAGTAGGCACTATTTCTAGTGGTTATTGAGTTGGCACTATTTCTAGTGGTTATTGAGTTGGCACAATTTCTAGTGGTTATTGAGTAGGCACTATTTCTAGTGGTTATTGAGTAGGCACTATTTCTAGTGGTTATTGAGTAGGCACTATTTCGAGTGGTTATTGAGTAGGCACTATTTCTAGTGGTTATTGATTAGGCACTATTTCGAGTTGTTTTTGAGTAGGCATTATTTCTAGTGGTTATTGAGTAGGCACTATTTCTAGTGGTTATTGAGTTGGCACAATTTCTAGTGGTTATTGAGAAGGCACTATTTCTAGTGGTTATTGAGTAGGCACCATTTCTAGTGGTTATTGATTAGGCACTATTTCTAGTGGTTATTGAGTAGGCAACATTTCGAGTGGTTATTGAGTAGGCACTATTTCTAGTGGTTATTGATTAGGCACTATTTCGAGTGGTTATTGAGTAGGCACTATTTCTAGTGGTTATTTAGTAGGCACTATTTCTAGTGGTTATTGAGTTGGCACTATTTCGAGTGGTTATTGAGTAGGCACTATTTCTAGTGGTTTTTGATTAGGCACTATTTCTAGTGGTTATTGATAAGGCAATATTTCGAGTGGTTTTTGAGTAGGCACTATTTCTAGTGGTTATTGAGTAGGCACTATTTCTAGTGGTTATTGAGTTGGCACTATTTCTAGTGGTTATTGATTAGGCATTATTTCGAGTGGTTATTGAGTAGGCACAATTTCTAGTGGTTATTGAGTAGGCACTATTTCTAGTGGTTATTGAGTAGGCGCTATTTCTAGTGGTTATTGAGTATGCACTATTTCTAGTGGTTATTGAGTAGGCACTATTTCTAGTAGTTACTGAGTAGGCACTATTTCTAGTGCTTATTGAGTAGGCACTATTTCTAGTGGTTATTGATTAGGCACTATTTCTAGTGGTTATTGAGTAGGCACTATTTCTAGTGGTTTTTGATTAGGCACTATTTCTAGTGGTTATTGATAAGGCAATATTTCGAGTGGTTTTTGAGTAGGAACTATTTCTAGTGGTTATTGAGTAGGCACTATTTCTAGTGGTTATTGAGTTGGCACTTTTTCTAGTGGTTATTGAGTTGGCACAATTTCTAGTGGTTATTGAGTTGGCACTATTTCTAGTGGTTATTGAGTAGGCACTATTTCTAGTGGTTATTGATTAGGCACTATTTCTAGTGGTTATTGAGTAGGCACTATTTCGAGTGGTTATTGAGTAGGCACTATTTCTAGTGGTTATTGAGTAGGCACTATTTCTAGTGGTTATTGATTAGGCACTATTTCTAGTGGTTATTGAGTAGGCACTATTTCGAGTGGTTATTGAGTAGGCACTATTTCTAGTGGTTATTGATTAGGCACTATTTCGAGTGGTTATTGAGTAGGCACTATTTCTAGTGGTTATTTAGTAGTTACTATTTCTAGTGGTTATTGAGTAGGCACTATTTCTAGTGGTTATTGAGTTGGCACTATTTCGAGTGGTTATTGAGTAGGCACTATTTCTAGTGGTTTTTGATTAGGCACTATTTCTAGTGGTTATTGATAAGGCACTATTTCGAGTGGTTATTGAGTATGCACTATTTCTAGTGGTTATTGAGTTGGCACTATTTCTAGTGGTTATTGAGTTGGCACTATTTCTAGAGGTTATTGAGTTGGCACTATTTCTAGTGGTTATTGAGTAGGCACTATTTCGAGTGGTTATTGAGTAGGCACTATTTCTAGTGGTTATTGATTAGGCACTATTTCGAGTTGTTTTTGAGTAGGCATTATTTCTAGTGGTTATTGAGTAGGCACTATTTCTAGTGGTTATTGAGTTGGCACAATTTCTAGTGGTTATTGAGAAGGCACTATTTCTAGTGGTTATTGAGTAGGCACTATTTCTAGTGGTTATTGATTAGGCACTATTTCTAGTGGTTATTGAGTAGGCACTATTTCGAGTGGTTATTGAGTAGGCACTATTTCTAGTGGTTATTGATTAGGCACTATTTCGAGTGGTTATTGAGTAGGCACTATTTCTAGTGGTTATTGAGTTGGCACAATTTCTAGTGGTTATTGAGAAGGCACTATTTCTAGTGGTTATTGAGTAGGCACTATTTCTAGTGGTTATTGATTAGGCACTATTTCTAGTGGTTATTGAGTAGGCACTATTTCGAGTGGTTATTGAGTAGGCACTATTTCTAGTGGTTATTTAGTAGGCACTATTTCTAGTGGTTATTGAGTTGGCACTATTTCGAGTGGTTATTGAGTAGGCACTATTTCTAGTGGTTTTTGATTAGGCACTATTTCTAGTGGTTATTGATAAGGCAATATTTCGAGTGGTTTTTGAGTAGGCACTATTTCTAGTGGTTATTGAGTAGGCACTATTTCTAGTGGTTTTTGATTAGGCACTATTTCGAGTGGTTATTGAGTAGGCACTATTTCTAGTGGTTATTTAGTAGGCACTATTTCTAGTGGTTATTGAGTTGGCACTATTTCGAGTGGTTATTGAGTAGGCACTATTTCTAGTGGTTTTTGATTAGGCACTATTTCTAGTGGTTATTGATAAGGCAATATTTCGAGTGGTTTTTGAGTAGGCACTATTTCTAGTGGTTATTGAGTAGGCACTATTTCTAGTGGTTATTGAGTTGGCACTATTTCTAGAGGTTATTGAGTTGGCACTATTTCTAGTGGTTATTGAGTAGGCACTATTTCTAGTGGTTATTGAGTAGGCACTATTTCTAGTGGTTATTGAGTAGGCACTATTTCGAGTGGTTATTGAGTAGGCACTATTTCTAGTGGTTATTGATTAGGCACTATTTCGAGTTGTTTTTGAGTAGGCATTATTTCTAGTGGTTATTGAGTAGGCACTATTTCTAGTGGTTATTGAGTTGGCACTATTTCGAGTGGTTATTGAGTAGGCACTATTTCTAGTGGTTTTTGATTAGGCACTATTTCTAGTGGTTATTGATAAGGCAATATTTCGAGTGGTTTTTGAGTAGGCACTATTTCTAGTGGTTATTGAGTAGGCACTATTTCTAGTGGTTTTTGATTAGGCACTATTTCGAGTGGTTATTGAGTAGGCACTATTTCTAGTGGTTATTTAGTAGGCACTATTTCTAGTGGTTATTGAGTTGGCACTATTTCGAGTGGTTATTGAGTAGGCACTATTTCTAGTGGTTTTTGATTAGGCACTATTTCTAGTGGTTATTGATAAGGCAATATTTCGAGTGGTTTTTGAGTAGGCACTATTTCTAGTGGTTATTGAGTAGGCACTATTTCTAGTGGTTATTGAGTTGGCACTATTTCTAGAGGTTATTGAGTTGGCACTATTTCTAGTGGTTATTGAGTAGGCACTATTTCTAGTGGTTATTGAGTAGGCACTATTTCTAGTGGTTATTGAGTAGGCACTATTTCGAGTGGTTATTGAGTAGGCACTATTTCTAGTGGTTATTGATTAGGCACTATTTCGAGTTGTTTTTGAGTAGGCATTATTTCTAGTGGTTATTGAGTAGGCACTATTTCTAGTGGTTATTGAGTTGGCACAATTTCTAGTGGTTATTGAGAAGGCACTATTTCTAGTGGTTATTGAGTAGGCACCATTTCTAGTGGTTATTGATTAGGCACTATTTCTAGTGGTTATTGAGTAGGCAACATTTCGAGTGGTTATTGAGTAGGCACTATTTCTAGTGGTTATTGATTAGGCACTATTTCGAGTGGTTATTGAGTAGGCACTATTTCTAGTGGTTATTTAGTAGGCACTATTTCTAGTGGTTATTGAGTTGGCACTATTTCGAGTGGTTATTGAGTAGGCACTATTTCTAGTGGTTTTTGATTAGGCACTATTTCTAGTGGTTATTGATAAGGCAATATTTCGAGTGGTTTTTGAGTAGGCACTATTTCTAGTGGTTATTGAGTAGGCACTATTTCTAGTGGTTATTGAGTTGGCACTATTTCTAGTGGTTATTGATTAGGCACTATTTCGAGTGGTTATTGAGTAGGCACAATTTCTAGTGGTTATTGAGTAGGCACTATTTCTAGTGGTTATTGAGTAGGCGCTATTTCTAGTGGTTATTGAGTATGCACTATTTCTAGTGGTTATTGAGTAGGCACTATTTCTAGTAGTTACTGAGTAGGCACTATTTCTAGTGCTTATTGAGTAGGCACTATTTCTAGTGGTTATTGATTAGGCACTATTTCTAGTGGTTATTGAGTAGGCACTATTTCTAGTGGTTTTTGATTAGGCACTATTTCTAGTGGTTATTGATAAGGCAATATTTCGAGTGGTTTTTGAGTAGGAACTATTTCTAGTGGTTATTGAGTTGGCACTATTTCTAGTGGTTATTGAGTTGGCACTTTTTCTAGTGGTTATTGAGTTGGCACAATTTCTAGTGGTTATTGAGTTGGCACTATTTCTAGTGGTTATTGAGTAGGCACTATTTCTAGTGGTTATTGATTAGGCACTATTTCTAGTGGTTATTGAGTAGGCACTATTTCGAGTGGTTATTGAGTAGGCACTATTTCTAGTGGTTATTGATTAGGCACTATTTCGAGTGGTTATTGAGTAGGCACTATTTCTAGTGGTTATTTAGTAGTTACTATTTCTAGTGGTTTTTGATTAGGCACTATTTCGAGTGGTTATTGAGTAGGCACTATTTCTAGTGGTTTTTGATTAGGCACTATTTCTAGTGGTTATTGATAAGGCACTATTTCGAGTGGTTATTGAGTATGCACTATTTCTAGTGGTTATTGAGTTGGCACTATTTCTAGTGGTTATTGAGTTGGCACTATTTCTAGAGGTTATTGAGTTGGCACTTTTTCTAGTGGTTATTGAGTAGGCACTATTTCGAGTGGTTATTGAGTAGGCACTATTTCTAGTGGTTATTGATTAGGCACTATTTCGAGTTGTTTTTGAGTAGGCATTATTTCTAGTGGATTTTGAGTATGCACTATTTCTAGTGGTTATTGAGAAGGCACTATTTCTAGTGGTTATTGAGTAGGCACTATTTCTAGTGGTTATTGATTAGGCACTATTTCTAGTGGTTATTGAGTAGGCACTATTTCGAGTGGTTATTGAGTAGGCACTATTTCTAGTGGTTATTGATTAGGCACTATTTCGAGTGGTTATTGAGTAGGCACTATTTCTAGTGGTTATTGAGTTGGCACAATTTCTAGTGGTTATTGAGAAGGCACTATTTCTAGTGGTTATTGAGTAGGCACTATTTCTAGTGGTTATTGATTAGGCACTATTTCTAGTGGTTATTGAGTAGGCACTATTTCGAGTGGTTATTGAGTAGGCACTATTTCTAGTGGTTATTTAGTAGGCACTATTTCTAGTGGTTATTGAGTTGGCACTATTTCGAGTGGTTATTGAGTAGGCACTATTTCTAGTGGTTTTTGATTAGGCACTATTTCTAGTGGTTATTGATAAGGCAATATTTCGAGTGGTTTTTGAGTAGGCACTATTTCTAGTGGTTATTGAGTAGGCACTATTTCTAGTGGTTATTGAGTTGGCACTATTTCTAGTGGTTATTGATTAGGCACTATTTCGAGTGGTTATTGAGTAGGCACAATTTCTAGTGGTTATTGAGTAGGCACTATTTCTAGTGGTTATTGAGTAGGCGCTATTTCTAGTGGTTATTGAGTATGCACTATTTCTAGTGGTTATTGAGTAGGCACTATTTCTAGTAGTTACTGAGTAGGCACTATTTCTAGTGCTTATTTAGTAGGCACTATTTCTAGTGGTTATTGATTAGGCACTATTTCTAGTGGTTATTGAGTAGGCACTATTTCTAGTGGTTTTTGATTAGGCACTATTTCTAGTGGTTATTGATAAGGCAATATTTCGAGTGGTTTTTGAGTAGGAACTATTTCTAGTGGTTATTGAGTAGGCACTATTTCTAGTGGTTATTGAGTTGGCACTATTTCTAGTGGTTATTGATTAGGCACTATTTCGAGTGGTTATTGAGTAGGCACTTTTTCTAGTGGTTATTGAGTTGGCACAATTTCTAGTGGTTATTGAGTTGGCACTATTTCTAGTGGTTATTGAGTAGGCACTATTTCTAGTGGTTATTGATTAGGCACTATTTCTAGTGGTTATTGAGTAGGCACTATTTCGAGTGGTTATTGAGTAGGCACTATTTCTAGTGGTTATTGATTAGGCACTATTTCGAGTGGTTATTGAGTAGGCACTATTTCTAGTGGTTATTTAGTAGTTACTATTTCTAGTGGTTATTGAGTTGGCACTATTTCGAGTGGTTATTGAGTAGGCACTATTTCTAGTGGTTTTTGATTAGGCACTATTTCTAGTGGTTATTGATAAGGCACTATTTCGAGTGGTTATTGAGTTGGCACTATTTCTAGTGGTTATTGAGTTGGCACTATTTCTAGAGGTCATTGAGTTGGCACTATTTCTAGTGGTTATTGAGTAGGCACTATTTCGAGTGGTTATTGAGTAGGCACTATTTCTAGTGGTTATTGATTAGGCACTATTTCGAGTTGTTTTTGAGTAGGCATTATTTCTAGTGGTTATTGAGTAGGCACTATTTCTAGTGGTTATTGAGTTGGCACAATTTCTAGTGGTTATTGAGAAGGCACTATTTCTAGTGGTTATTGAGTAGGCACTATTTCTAGTGGTTATTGATTAGGCACTATTTCTAGTGGTTATTGAGTAGGCACTATTTCGAGTGGTTATTGAGTAGGCACTATTTCTAGTGGTTATTGATTAGGCACTATTTCGAGTGGTTATTGAGTAGGCACTATTTCTAGTGGTTATTGAGTTGGCACAATTTCTAGTGGTTATTGAGAAGGCACTATTTCTAGTGGTTATTGAGTAGGCACTATTTCTAGTGGTTATTGATTAGGCACTATTTCTAGTGGTTATTGAGTAGGCACTATTTCGAGTGGTTATTGAGTAGGCACTATTTCTAGTGGTTATTTAGTAGGCACTATTTCTAGTGGTTATTGAGTTGGCACTATTTCGAGTGGTTATTGAGTAGGCACTATTTCTAGTGGTTTTTGATTAGGCACTATTTCTAGTGGTTATTGATAAGGCAATATTTCGAGTGGTTTTTGAGTAGGCACTATTTCTAGTGGTTATTGAGTAGGCACTATTTCTAGTGGTTATTTAGTAGGCACTATTTCTAGTGGTTATTGAGTTGGCACTATTTCGAGTGGTTATTGATTAGGCACTATTTCGAGTTGTTTTTGATTAGGCATTATTTCTAGTGGTTATTGAGTAGGCACTATTTCTAGTGGTTATTGAGTTGGCACAATTTCTAGTGGTTATTGAGAAGGCACTATTTCTAGTGGTTATTGAGTAGGCACTATTTCTAGTGGTTATTGATTAGGCACTATTTCTAGTGGTTATTGAGTAGGCACTATTTCGAGTGGTTATTGAGTTGGCACTATTTCTAGTGGTTATTGAGTTGGCACTATTTCTAGAGGTTATTGAGTTGGCACTTTTTCTAGTGGTTATTGAGTAGGCACTATTTCGAGTGGTTATTGAGTAGGCACTATTTCTAGTGGTTATTGATTAGGCACTATTTCGAGTTGTTTTTGAGTAGGCATTATTTCTAGTGGATATTGAGTATGCACTATTTCTAGTGGTTATTGAGAAGGCACTATTTCTAGTGGTTATTGAGTAGGCACTATTTCTAGTGGTTATTGATTAGGCACTATTTCTAGTGGTTATTGAGTAGGCACTATTTCGAGTGGTTATTGAGTAGGCACTATTTCTAGTGGTTATTGATTAGGCACTATTTCGAGTGGTTATTGAGTAGGCACTATTTCTAGTGGTTATTGAGTTGGCACAATTTCTAGTGGTTATTGAGAAGGCACTATTTCTAGTGGTTATTGAGTAGGCACTATTTCTAGTGGTTATTGATTAGGCACTATTTCTAGTGGTTATTGAGTAGGCACTATTTCGAGTGGTTATTGAGTAGGCACTATTTCGAGTGGTTATTGAGTAGGCACTATTTCTAGTGGTTATTTAGTAGGCACTATTTCTAGTGGTTATTGAGTTGGCACTATTTCGAGTGGTTATTGAGTAGGCACTATTTCTAGTGGTTTTTGATTAGGCACTATTTCTAGTGGTTATTGATAAGGCAATATTTCGAGTGGTTTTTGAGTAGGCACTATTTCTAGTGGTTATTGAGTAGGCACTATTTCTAGTGGTTATTGAGTTGGCACTATTTCTAGTGGTTATTGATTAGGCACTATTTCGAGTGGTTATTGAGTAGGCACAATTTCTAGTGGTTATTGAGTAGGCACTATTTCTAGTGGTTATTGAGTAGGCGCTATTTCTAGTGGTTATTGAGTATGCACTATTTCTAGTGGTTATTGAGTAGGCACTATTTCTAGTAGTTACTGAGTAGGCACTATTTCTAGTGCTTATTTAGTAGGCACTATTTCTAGTGGTTATTGATTAGGCACTATTTCTAGTGGTTATTGAGTAGGCACTATTTCTAGTGGTTTTTGATTAGGCACTATTTCTAGTGGTTATTGATAAGGCAATATTTCGAGTGGTTTTTGAGTAGGAACTATTTCTAGTGGTTATTGAGTAGGCACTATTTCTAGTGGTTATTGAGTTGGCACTATTTCTAGTGGTTATTGATTAGGCACTATTTCGAGTGGTTATTGAGTAGGCACTTTTTCTAGTGGTTATTGAGTTGGCACAATTTCTAGTGGTTATTGAGTTGGCACTATTTCTAGTGGTTATTGAGTAGGCACTATTTCTAGTGGTTATTGATTAGGCACTATTTCTAGTGGTTATTGAGTAGGCACTATTTCGAGTGGTTATTGAGTAGGCACTATTTCTAGTGGTTATTGATTAGGCACTATTTCGAGTGGTTATTGAGTAGGCACTATTTCTAGTGGTTATTTAGTAGTTACTATTTCTAGTGGTTATTGAGTTGGCACTATTTCGAGTGGTTATTGAGTAGGCACTATTTCTAGTGGTTTTTGATTAGGCACTATTTCTAGTGGTTATTGATAAGGCACTATTTCGAGTGGTTATTGAGTTGGCACTATTTCTAGTGGTTATTGAGTTGGCACTATTTCTAGAGGTTATTGAGTTGGCACTATTTCTAGTGGTTATTGAGTAGGCACTATTTCGAGTGGTTATTGAGTAGGCACTATTTCTAGTGGTTATTGATTAGGCACTATTTCGAGTTGTTTTTGAGTAGGCATTATTTCTAGTGGTTATTGAGTAGGCACTATTTCTAGTGGTTATTGAGTTGGCACAATTTCTAGTGGTTATTGAGAAGGCACTATTTCTAGTGGTTATTGAGTAGGCACTATTTCTAGTGGTTATTGATTAGGCACTATTTCTAGTGGTTATTGAGTAGGCACTATTTCGAGTGGTTATTGAGTAGGCACTATTTCTAGTGGTTATTGAGTTGGCACAATTTCTAGTGGTTATTGAGAAGGCACTATTTCTAGTGGTTATTGAGTAGGCACTATTTCTAGTGGTTATTGATTAGGCACTATTTCTAGTGGTTATTGAGTAGGCACTATTTCGAGTGGTTATTGAGTAGGCACTATTTCTAGTGGTTATTTAGTAGGCACTATTTCTAGTGGTTATTGAGTTGGCACTATTTCGAGTGGTTATTGAGTAGGCACTATTTCTAGTGGTTTTTGATTAGGCACTATTTCTAGTGGTTATTGATAAGGCAATATTTCGAGTGGTTTTTGAGTAGGCACTATTTCTAGTGGTTATTGAGTAGGCACTATTTCTAGTGGTTATTTAGTAGGCACTATTTCTAGTGGTTATTGAGTTGGCACTATTTCGAGTGGTTATTGATTAGGCACTATTTCGAGTTGTTTTTGATTAGGCATTATTTCTAGTGGTTATTGAGTAGGCACTATTTCTAGTGGTTATTGAGTTGGCACAATTTCTAGTGGTTATTGAGAAGGCACTATTTCTAGTGGTTATTGAGTAGGCACTATTTCTAGTTATTATTGATTAGGCACTATTTCTAGTGGTTATTGAGTAGGCACTATTTCGAGTGGTTATTGAGTAGGCACTATTTCTAGTGGTTATTGATTAGGCACTATTTCGAGTGGTTATTGAGTAGGCACTATTTCTAGTGGTTATTTAGTAGGCGCTATTTCTAGTGGTTATTGAGTTGGCACTATTTCGAGTGGTTATTGAGTAGGCACTATTTCTAGTGGTTTTTGATTAGGCACTATTTCTAGTGGTTATTGAGTTGGCACTATTTCTAGTGGTTATTGATTAGGCACTATTTCGAGTGGTTATTGAGTAGGCACAATTTCTAGTGGTTATTGAGTAGGCACTATTTCTAGTGGTTATTGAGTAGGCGCTATTTCTAGTGGTTATTGAGTATGCACTATTTCTAGTGGTTATTGAGTAGGCACTATTTCTAGTAGTTACTGAGTAGGCACTATTTCTAGTGCTTATTGAGTAGGCACTATTTCTAGTGGTTATTGATTAGGCACTATTTCTAGTGGTTATTGAGTAGGCACTATTTCTAGTGGTTTTTTATTAGGCACTATTTCTAGTGGTTATTGATAAGGCAATATTTCGAGTGGTTTTTGAGTAGGAACTATTTCTAGTGGTTATTGAGTAGGCACTATTTCTAGTGGTTATTGAGTTGGCACTATTTCTAGTGGTTATTGATTAGGCACTATTTCTAGTGGTTATTGAGTAGGCACTTTTTCTAGTGGTTATTGAGTTGGCACAATTTCTAGTGGTTATTGAGTTGGCACTATTTCTAGTGGTTATTGAGTAGGCACTATTTCTAGTGGTTATTGATTAGGCACTATTTCTAGTGGTTATTGAGTAGGCACTATTTCGAGTGGTTATTGAGTAGGCACTATTTCTAGTGGTTATTGATTAGGCACTATTTCGAGTGGTTATTGAGTTGGCACTATTTCTAGTGGTTATTGAGTAGGCACTATTTCGAGTGGTTATTGAGTAGGCACTATTTCTAGTGGTTATTGATTAGGCACTATTTCGAGTTGTTTTTGAGTAGGCATTATTTCTAGTGGATATTGAGTAGGCACTATTTCTAGTGGTTATTGAGTTGGCACAATTTCTAGTGGTTATTGAGAAGGCACTATTTCTAGTGGTTATTGATTAGGCACTATTTCTAGTGGTCATTGATTAGGCACTATTTCTAGTGGTTATTGAGTAGGCACTATTTCGAGTGGTTATTGAGTAGGCACTATTTCTAGTGGTTATTGATTAGGCACTATTTCGAGTGGTTATTGAGTAGGCACTATTTCTAGTGGTTATTGAGTTGGCACAATTTCTAGTGGTTATTGAGAAGGCACTATTTCTAGTGGTTATTGAGTAGGCACTATTTCTAGTGGTTATTGATTAGGCACTATTTCTAGTGGATATTGAGTAGGCACTATTTCGAGTGGTTATTGAGTAGGCACTATTTCGAGTGGTTATTGAGTAGGCACTATTTCTAGTGGTTATTTAGTAGGCACTATTTCTAGTGGTTATTGAGTTGGCACTATTTCGAGTGTTTATTGAGTAGGCACTATTTCTAGTAGTTTTTGATTAGGCACTATTTCTAGTGGTTATTGATAAGGCAATATTTCGAGTGGTTTTTGAGTAGGCACTATTTCTAGTGGTTATTGAGTAGGCACTATTTCTAGTGGTTATTGAGTTGGCACTATTTCTAGTGGTTATTGATTAGGCACTATTTCTAGTGGTTATTGAGTAGGCACAATTTCTAGTGGTTATTGAGTAGGCACTATTTCTAGTGGTTATTGAGTAGGCGCTATTTCTAGTGGTTATTGAGTATGCACTATTTCTAGTGGTTATTGAGTAGGCACTATTTCTAGTAGTTACTGAGTAGGCACTATTTCTAGTGCTTATTGAGTAGGCACTATTTCTAGTGGTTATTGATTAGGCACTATTTCTAGTGGTTATTGAGTAGGCACTATTTCTAGTGGTTTTTGATTAGGCACTATTTCTAGTGGTTATTGATAAGGCAATATTTCGAGTGGTTTTTGAGTAGGAACTATTTCTAGTGGTTATTGAATAGGCACTATTTCTAGTGGTTATTGAGTTGGCACTATTTCTAGTGGTTATTGATTAGGCACTATTTCGAGTGGTTATTGAGTAGGCACTTTTTCTAGTGGTTATTGAGTTGGCACAATTTCTAGTGGTTATTGAGTTGGCACTATTTCTAGTGGTTATTGAGTAGGCACTATTTCTAGTGGTTATTGATTAGGCACTATTTCTAGTGGTTATTGAGTAGGCACTATTTCGAGTGGTTATTGAGTAGGCACTATTTCTAGTGGTTATTGATTAGGCACTATTTCGAGTGGTTATTGAGTAGGCACTATTTCTAGTGGTTATTTAGTAGTTACTATTTCTAGTGGTTATTGAGTTGGCACTATTTCGAGTGGTTATTGAGTAGGCACTATTTCTAGTGGTTTTTGATTAGGCACTATTTCTAGTGGTTATTGATAAGGCACTATTTCGAGTGGTTATTGAGTATGCACTATTTCTAGTGGTTATTGAGTTGGCACTATTTCTAGTGGTTATTGAGTTGGCACTATTTCTAGAGGTTATTGAGTTGGCACTATTTCTAGTGGTTATTGAGTAGGCACTATTTCGAGTGGTTATTGAGTAGGCACTATTTCTAGTGGTTATTGATTAGGCACTATTTCGAGTTGTTTTTGAGTAGGCATTATTTCTAGTGGTTATTGAGTAGGCACTATTTCTAGTGGTTATTGAGTTGTCACAATTTCTAGTGGTTATTGAGAAGGCACTATTTCTAGTGGTTATTGAGTAGGCACTATTTCTAGTGGTTATTGATTAGGCACTATTTCTAGTGGTTATTGAGTAGGCACTATTTCGAGTGGTTATTGAGTAGGCACTATTTCTAGTGGTTATTGATTAGGCACTATTTCGAGTGGTTATTGAGTAGGCACTATTTCTAGTGGTTATTGAGTTGGCACAATTTCTAGTGGTTATTGAGAAGGCACTATTTCTAGTGGTTATTGAGTAGGCACTATTTCTAGTGGTTATTGATTAGGCACTATTTCTAGTGGTTATTGAGTAGGCACTATTTCGAGTGGTTATTGAGTAGGCACTATTTCTAGTGGTTATTTAGTAGGCACTATTTCTAGTGGTTATTGAGTTGGCACTATTTCGAGTGGTTATTGAGTAGGCACTATTTCTAGTGGTTTTTGATTAGGCACTATTTCTAGTGGTTATTGATAAGGCAATATTTCGAGTGGTTTTTGAGTAGGCACTATTTCTAGTGGTTATTGAGTAGGCACTATTTCTAGTGGTTATTGAGTTGGCACTATTTCTAGTGGTTATTGATTAGGCACTATTTCGAGTGGTTATTGAGTAGGCACTATTTCTAGTGGTTATTGAGTAGGCACTATTTCTAGTGGTTATTGAGTAGGCGCTATTTCTAGTGGTTATTGAGTATGCACTATTTCTAGTGGTTATTGAGTAGGCACTATTTCTAGTAGTTACTGAGTAGGCACTATTTCTAGTGCTTATTGAGTAGGCACTATTTCTAGTGGTTATTGATTAGGCACTATTTCTAGTGGTTATTGAGTAGGCACTATTTCGAGTGGTTATTGAGTAGGCACTATTTCGAGTGGTTATTGATTAGGCACTATTTCGAGTGGTTATTGAGTAGGCACTATTTCTAGTGGTTATTGAGTAGGCACTATTTCTAGTGGTTATTGAGTTGGCACTATTTCGAGTGGTTATTGATTAGGCACTATTTCGAGTTGTTTTTGATTAGGCATTATTTCTAGTGGTTATTGAGTAGGCACTATTTCTAGTGGTTATTGAGTTGGCACAATTTCTAGTGGTTATTGAGAAGGCACTATTTCTAGTGGTTATTGAGTAGGCACTATTTCTAGTGGTTATTGATTAGGCACTATTTCTAGTGGTTATTGAGTAGGCACTATTTCGAGTGGTTATTGAGTAGGCACTATTTCTAGTGGTTATTGATTAGGCACTATTTCGAGTGGTTATTGAGTAGGCACTATTTCTAGTGGTTATTTAGTAGGCACTATTTCTAGTGGTTATTGAGTTGGCACTATTTCGAGTGGTTATTGAGTAGGCACTATTTCTAGTGGTTTTTGATTAGGCACTATTTCTAGTGGTTATTGATAAGGCAATATTTCGAGTGGTTTTTGAGTAGGCACTATTTCTAGTGGTTATTGAGTAGGCACTATTTCTAGTGGTTATTGAGTAGGCGCTATTTCTAGTGGTTATTGAGTATGCACTATTTCTAGTGGTTATTGAGTAGGCACTATTTCTAGTAGTTACTGAGTAGGCACTATTTCTAGTGCTTATTGAGTAGGCACTATTTCTAGTGGTTATTGATTAGGCACTATTTCTAGTGGTTATTGATTAGGCACTATTTCTAGTGGTTATTGAGTAGGCACTATTTCGAGTGGTTATTGAGTAGGCACTATTTCTAGTGGTTATTGATTAGGCACTATTTCGAGTGGTTATTGAGTAGGCACTATTTCTAGTGTTTATTTAGTAGGCACTATTTCTAGTGGTCATTGAGTTGGCACTATTTCGAGTGGTTATTGAGTATGCACTATTTCTAGTGGTTTTTGATTAGGCACTATTTCTAGTGGTTATTGAGAAGGCACTATTTCTAGTGGTTATTGAGTAGGCACTATTTCTAGTGGTTATTGATTAGGCACTATTTCTAGTGGTTATTGAGTAGGCACTATTTCGAGTGGTTATTGAGTAGGCACTATTTCGAGTGGTTATTGAGTAGGCACTATTTCTAGTGGTTATTTAGTAGGCACTATTTCTAGTGGTTATTGAGTTGGCACTATTTCGAGTGGTTATTGAGTAGGCACTATTTCTAGTGGTTTTTGATTAGGCACTATTTCTAGTGGTTATTGATAAGGCAATATTTCGAGTGGTTTTTGAGTAGGCACTATTTCTAGTGGTTATTGAGTAGGCACTATTTCTAGTGGTTATTGAGTTGGCACTATTTCTAGTGGTTATTGATTAGGCACTATTTCGAGTGGTTATTGAGTAGGCACAATTTCTAGTGGTTATTGAGTAGGCACTATTTCTAGTGGTTATTGAGTAGGCGCTATTTCTAGTGGTTATTGAGTATGCACTATTTCTAGTGGTTATTGAGTAGGCACTATTTCTAGTAGTTACTGAGTAGGCACTATTTCTAGTGCTTATTGAGTAGGCACTATTTCTAGTGGTTATTGATTAGGCACTATTTCTAGTGGTTATTGAGTAGGCACTATTTCTAGTGGTTTTTGATTAGGCACTATTTCTAGTGGTTATTGATAAGGCAATATTTCGAGTGGTTTTTGAGTAGGAACTATTTCTAGTGGTTATTGAGTAGGCACTATTTCTAGTGGTTATTGAGTTGGCACTATTTCTAGTGGTTATTGATTAGGCACTATTTCGAGTGGTTATTGAGTAGGCACTTGTTCTAGTGGTTATTGAGTTGGCACAATTTCTAGTGGTTATTGAGTTGGCACTATTTCTAGTGGTTATTGAGTAGGCACTATTTCTAGTGGTTATTGATTAGGCACTATTTCTAGTGGTTATTGAGTAGGCACTATTTCGAGTGGTTATTGAGTAGGCACTATTTCTAGTGGTTATTGATTAGGCACTATTTCGAGTGGTTATTGAGTAGGCACTATTTCTAGTGGTTATTTAGTAGTTACTATTTCTAGTGGTTATTGAGTTGGCACTATTTCGAGTGGTTATTGAGTAGGCACTATTTCTAGTGGTTTTTGATTAGGCACTATTTCTAGTGGTTATTGATAAGGCACTATTTCGAGTGGTTATTGAGTATGCACTATTTCTAGTGGTTATTGAGTTGGCACTATTTCTAGTGGTTATTGAGTTGGCACTATTTCTAGAGGTTATTGAGTAGGCACTATTTCTAGTGGTTATTGAGTAGGCACTATTTCGAGTGGTTATTGAGTAGGCACTATTTCTAGTGGTTATTGAGTTGGCACAATTTCTAGTGGTTATTGAGAAGGCACTATTTCTAGTGGTTATTGAGTAGGCACTATTTCTAGTGGTTATTGATTAGGCACTATTTCTAGTGGATATTGAGTAGGCACTATTTCGAGTGGTTATTGAGTAGGCACTATTTCGAGTGGTTATTGAGTAGGCACTATTTCTAGTGGTTATTTAGTAGGCACTATTTCTAGTGGTTATTGAGTTGGCACTATTTCGAGTGGTTATTGAGTAGGCACTATTTCTAGTAGTTTTTGATTAGGCACTATTTCTAGTGGTTATTGATAAGGCAATATTTCGAGTGGTTTTTGAGTAGGCACTATTTCTAGTGGTTATTGAGTAGGCACTATTTCTAGTGGTTATTGAGTTGGCACTATTTCTAGTGGTTATTGATTAGGCACTATTTCGAGTGGTTATTGAGTAGGCACAATTTCTAGTGGTTATTGAGTAGGCACTATTTCTAGTGGTTATTGAGTAGGCGCTATTTCTAGTGGTTATTGAGTATGCACTATTTCTAGTGGTTATTGAGTAGGCACTATTTCTAGTAGTTACTGAGTAGGCACTATTTCTAGTGCTTATTGAGTAGGCACTATTTCTAGTGGTTATTGATTAGGCACTATTTCTAGTGGTTATTGAGTAGGCACTATTTCTAGTGGTTTTTGATTAGGCACTATTTCTAGTGGTTATTGATAAGGCAATATTTCGAGTGGTTTTTGAGTAGGAACTATTTCTAGTGGTTATTGAATAGGCACTATTTCTAGTGGTTATTGAGTTGGCACTATTTCTAGTGGTTATTGATTAGGCACTATTTCGAGTGGTTATTGAGTAGGCACTTTTTCTAGTGGTTATTGAGTTGGCACAATTTCTAGTGGTTATTGAGTTGGCACTATTTCTAGTGGTTATTGAGTAGGCACTATTTCTAGTGGTTATTGATTAGGCACTATTTCTAGTGGTTATTGAGTAGGCACTATTTCGAGTGGTTATTGAGTAGGCACTATTTCTAGTGGTTATTGATTAGGCACTATTTCGAGTGGTTATTGAGTAGGCACTATTTCTAGTGGTTATTTAGTAGTTACTATTTCTAGTGGTTATTGAGTTGGCACTATTTCGAGTGGTTATTGAGTAGGCACTATTTCTAGTGGTTTTTGATTAGGCACTATTTCTAGTGGTTATTGATAAGGCACTATTTCGAGTGGTTATTGAGTATGCACTATTTCTAGTGGTTATTGAGTTGGCACTATTTCTAGTGGTTATTGAGTTGGCACTATTTCTAGTAGTTACTGAGTAGGCACTATTTCTAGTGCTTATTGAGTAGGCACTATTTCTAGTGGTTATTGATTAGGCACTATTTCTAGTGGTTATTGAGTAGGCACTATTTCTAGTGGTTTTTGATTAGGCACTATTTCTAGTGGTTATTGATAAGGCAATATTTCGAGTGGTTTTTGAGTAGGAACTATTTCTAGTGGTTATTGAGTAGGCACTATTTCTAGTGGTTATTGAGTTGGCACTATTTCTAGTGGTTATTGATTAGGCACTATTTCGAGTGGTTATTGAGTAGGCACTTGTTCTAGTGGTTATTGAGTTGGCACAATTTCTAGTGGTTATTGAGTTGGCACTATTTCTAGTGGTTATTGAGTAGGCACTATTTCTAGTGGTTATTGATTAGGCACTATTTCTAGTGGTTATTGAGTAGGCACTATTTCGAGTGGTTATTGAGTAGGCACTATTTCTAGTGGTTATTGATTAGGCACTATTTCGAGTGGTTATTGAGTAGGCACTATTTCTAGTGGTTATTTAGTAGTTACTATTTCTAGTGGTTATTGAGTTGGCACTATTTCGAGTGGTTATTGAGTAGGCACTATTTCTAGTGGTTTTTGATTAGGCACTATTTCTAGTGGTTATTGATAAGGCACTATTTCGAGTGGTTATTGAGTATGCACTATTTCTAGTGGTTATTGAGTTGGCACTATTTCTAGTGGTTATTGAGTTGGCACTATTTCTAGAGGTTATTGAGTTGGCACTATTTCTAGTGGTTATTGAGTAGGCACTATTTCGAGTGGTTATTGAGTAGGCACTATTTCTAGTGGTTATTGAGTTGGCACAATTTCTAGTGGTTATTGAGAAGGCACTATTTCTAGTGGTTATTGAGTAGGCACTATTTCTAGTGGTTATTGATTAGGCACTATTTCTAGTGGATATTGAGTAGGCACTATTTCGAGTGGTTATTGAGTAGGCACTATTTCGAGTGGTTATTGAGTAGGCACTATTTCTAGTGGTTATTTAGTAGGCACTATTTCTAGTGGTTATTGAGTTGGCACTATTTCGAGTGGTTATTGAGTAGGCACTATTTCTAGTAGTTTTTGATTAGGCACTATTTCTAGTGGTTATTGATAAGGCAATATTTCGAGTGGTTTTTGAGTAGGCACTATTTCTAGTGGTTATTGAGTAGGCACTATTTCTAGTGGTTATTGAGTTGGCACTATTTCTAGTGGTTATTGATTAGGCACTATTTCGAGTGGTTATTGAGTAGGCACAATTTCTAGTGGTTATTGAGTAGGCACTATTTCTAGTGGTTATTGAGTAGGCGCTATTTCTAGTGGTTATTGAGTATGCACTATTTCTAGTGGTTATTGAGTAGGCACTATTTCTAGTAGTTACTGAGTAGGCACTATTTCTAGTGCTTATTGAGTAGGCACTATTTCTAGTGGTTATTGATTAGGCACTATTTCTAGTGGTTATTGAGTAGGCACTATTTCTAGTGGTTTTTGATTAGGCACTATTTCTAGTGGTTATTGATAAGGCAATATTTCGAGTGGTTTTTGAGTAGGAACTATTTCTAGTGGTTATTGAATAGGCACTATTTCTAGTGGTTATTGAGTTGGCACTATTTCTAGTGGTTATTGATTAGGCACTATTTCGAGTGGTTATTGAGTAGGCACTTTTTCTAGTGGTTATTGAGTTGGCACAATTTCTAGTGGTTATTGAGTTGGCACTATTTCTAGTGGTTATTGAGTAGGCACTATTTCTAGTGGTTATTGATTAGGCACTATTTCTAGTGGTTATTGAGTAGGCACTATTTCGAGTGGTTATTGAGTAGGCACTATTTCTAGTGGTTATTGATTAGGCACTATTTCGAGTGGTTATTGAGTAGGCACTATTTCTAGTGGTTATTTAGTAGTTACTATTTCTAGTGGTTATTGAGTTGGCACTATTTCGAGTGGTTATTGAGTAGGCACTATTTCTAGTGGTTTTTGATTAGGCACTATTTCTAGTGGTTATTGATAAGGCACTATTTCGAGTGGTTATTGAGTATGCACTATTTCTAGTGGTTATTGAGTTGGCACTATTTCTAGTGGTTATTGAGTTGGCACTATTTCTAGAGGTTATTGAGTTGGCACTATTTCTAGTGGTTATTGAGTAGGCACTATTTCGAGTGGTTATTGAGTAGGCACTATTTCTAGTGGTTATTGATTAGGCACTATTTCGAGTTGTTTTTGAGTAGGCTTTATTTCTAGTGGTTATTGAGTAGGCACTATTTCTAGTGGTTATTGAGTTGTCACAATTTCTAGTGGTTATTGAGAAGGCACTATTTCTAGTGGTTATTGAGTAGGCACTATTTCTAGTGGTTATTGATTAGGCACTATTTCTAGTGGTTATTGAGTAGGCACTATTTCGAGTGGTTATTGAGTAGGCACTATTTCTAGTGGTTATTGATTAGGCACTATTTCGAGTGGTTATTGAGTAGGCACTATTTCTAGTGGTTATTGAGTTGGCACAATTTCTAGTGGTTATTGAGAAGGCACTATTTCTAGTGGTTATTGAGTAGGCACTATTTCTAGTGGTTATTGATTAGGCACTATTTCTAGTGGTTATTGAGTAGGCACTATTTCGAGTGGTTATTGAGTAGGCACTATTTCTAGTGGTTATTTAGTAGGCACTATTTCTAGTGGTTATTGAGTTGGCACTATTTCGAGTGGTTATTGAGTAGGCACTATTTCTAGTGGTTTTTGATTAGGCACTATTTCTAGTGGTTATTGATAAGGCAATATTTCGAGTGGTTTTTGAGTAGGCACTATTTCTAGTGGTTATTGAGTAGGCACTATTTCTAGTGGTTATTGAGTTGGCACTATTTCTAGTGGTTATTGATTAGGCACTATTTCGAGTGGTTATTGAGTAGGCACTATTTCTAGTGGTTATTGAGTAGGCACTATTTCTAGTGGTTATTGAGTAGGCACTATTTCTAGTGGTTATTGAGTAGGCACTATTTCTAGTAGTTACTGAGTAGGCACTATTTCTAGTGCTTATTGAGTAGGCACTATTTCTAGTGGTTATTGATTAGGCACTATTTCTAGTGGTTATTGAGTAGGCACTATTTCGAGTGGTTATTGAGTAGGCACTATTTCGAGTGGTTATTGATTAGGCACTATTTCGAGTGGTTATTGAGTAGGCACTATTTCTAGTGGTTATTGAGTAGGCACTATTTCTAGTGGTTATTGAGTTGGCACTATTTCGAGTGGTTATTGATTAGGCACTATTTCGAGTTGTTTTTGATTAGGCATTATTTCTAGTGGTTATTGAGTAGGCACTATTTCTAGTGGTTATTGAGTTGGCACAATTTCTAGTGGTTATTGAGAAGGCACTATTTCTAGTGGTTATTGAGTAGGCACTATTTCTAGTGGTTATTGATTAGGCACTATTTCTAGTGGTTATTGAGTAGGCACTATTTCGAGTGGTTATTGAGTAGGCACTATTTCTAGTGGTTATTGATTAGGCACTATTTCGAGTGGTTATTGAGTAGGCACTATTTCTAGTGGTTATTTAGTAGGCACTATTTCTAGTGGTTATTGAGTTGGCACTATTTCGAGTGGTTATTGAGTAGGCACTATTTCTAGTGGTTTTTGATTAGGCACTATTTCTAGTGGTTATTGATAAGGCAATATTTCGAGTGGTTTTTGAGTAGGCACTATTTCTAGTGGTTATTGAGTAGGCACTATTTCTAGTGGTTATTGAGTAGGCGCTATTTCTAGTGGTTATTGAGTATGCACTATTTCTAGTGGTTATTGAGTAGGCACTATTTCTAGTAGTTACTGAGTAGGCACTATTTCTAGTGCTTATTGAGTAGGCACTATTTCTAGTGGTTATTGATTAGGCACTATTTCTAGTGGTTATTGATTAGGCACTATTTCTAGTGGTTATTGAGTAGGCACTATTTCGAGTGGTTATTGAGTAGGCACTATTTCTAGTGGTTATTGATTAGGCACTATTTCGAGTGGTTATTGAGTAGGCACTATTTCTAGTGTTTATTTAGTAGGCACTATTTCTAGTGGTCATTGAGTTGGCACTATTTCGAGTGGTTATTGAGTATGCACTATTTCTAGTGGTTTTTGATTAGGCACTATTTCTAGTGGTTATTGAGAAGGCACTATTTCTAGTGGTTATTGAGTAGGCACTATTTCTAGTGGTTATTGATTAGGCACTATTTCTAGTGGTTATTGAGTAGGCACTATTTCGAGTGGTTATTGAGTAGGCACTATTTCGAGTGGTTATTGAGTAGGCACTATTTCTAGTGGTTATTTAGTAGGCACTATTTCTAGTGGTTATTGAGTTGGCACTATTTCGAGTGGTTATTGAGTAGGCACTATTTCTAGTGGTTTTTGATTAGGCACTATTTCTAGTGGTTATTGATAAGGCAATATTTCGAGTGGTTTTTGAGTAGGCACTATTTCTAGTGGTTATTGAGTAGGCACTATTTCTAGTGGTTATTGAGTTGGCACTATTTCTAGTGGTTATTGATTAGGCACTATTTCGAGTGGTTATTGAGTAGGCACAATTTCTAGTGGTTATTGAGTAGGCACTATTTCTAGTGGTTATTGAGTAGGCGCTATTTCTAGTGGTTATTGAGTATGCACTATTTCTAGTGGTTATTGAGTAGGCACTATTTCTAGTAGTTACTGAGTAGGCACTATTTCTAGTGGTTATTGAGTAGGCACTATTTCTAGTGGTTATTGATTAGGCACTATTTCTAGTGGTTATTGAGTAGGCACTATTTCTAGTGGTTTTTGATTAGGCACTATTTCTAGTGGTTATTGATAAGGCAATATTTCGAGTGGTTTTTGAGTAGGAACTATTTCTAGTGGTTATTGAGTAGGCACTATTTCTAGTGGTTATTGAGTTGGCACTATTTCTAGTGGTTATTGATTAGGCACTATTTCGAGTGGTTATTGAGTAGGCACTTGTTCTAGTGGTTATTGAGTTGGCACAATTTCTAGTGGTTATTGAGTTGGCACTATTTCTAGTGGTTATTGAGTAGGCACTATTTCTAGTGGTTATTGATTAGGCACTATTTCTAGTGGTTATTGAGTAGGCACTATTTCGAGTGGTTATTGAGTAGGCACTATTTCTAGTGGTTATTGATTAGGCACTATTTCGAGTGGTTATTGAGTAGGCACTATTTCTAGTGGTTATTTAGTAGTTACTATTTCTAGTGGTTATTGAGTTGGCACTATTTCGAGTGGTTATTGAGTAGGCACTATTTCTAGTGGTTTTTGATTAGGCACTATTTCTAGTGGTTATTGATAAGGCACTATTTCGAGTGGTTATTGAGTATGCACTATTTCTAGTGGTTATTGAGTTGGCACTATTTCTAGTGGTTATTGAGTTGGCACTATTTCTAGAGGTTATTGAGTTGGCACTATTTCTAGTGGTTATTGAGTAGGCACTATTTCGAGTGGTTATTGAGTAGGCACTATTTCTAGTGGTTATTGATTAGGCACTATTTCGAGTTGTTTTTGAGTAGGCATTATTTCTAGTGGTTATTGAGTAGGCACTATTTCTAGTGGTTATTGAGTTGGCACAATTTCTAGTGGTTATTGAGAAGGCACTATTTCTAGTGGTTATTGAGTAGGCACTATTTCTAGTGGTTATTGATTAGGCACTATTTCTAGTGGTTATTGAGTAGGCACTATTTCGAGTGGTTATTGAGTAAGCACTATTTCTAGTGGTTATTGATTAGGCACTATTTCGAGTGGTTATTGAGTAGGCACTATTTCTAGTGGTTATTGAGTTGGCACAATTTCTAGTGGTTATTGAGAAGGCACTATTTCTAGTGGTTATTGAGTAGGCACTATTTCTAGTGGTTATTGATTAGGCACTATTTCTAGTGGTTATTGAGTGGGCACTATTTCGAGTGGTTATTGAGTAGGCACTATTTCTAGTGGTTATTTAGTAGGCACTATTTCTAGTGGTTATTGAGTTGGCACTATTTCGAGTGGTTATTGAGTAGGCACTATTTCTAGTGGTTTTTGATTAGGCACTATTTCTAGTGGTTATTGATAAGGCAATATTTCGAGTGGTTTTTGAGTAGGCACTATTTCTAGTGGTTATTGAGTAGGCACTATTTCTAGTGGTTATTGAGTTGGCACTATTTCTAGTGGTTATTGATTAGGCACTATTTCGAGTGGTTATTGAGTAGGCACTATTTCTAGTGGTTATTGAGTAGGCACTATTTCTAGTGGTTATTGAGTAGGCGCTATTTCTAGTGGTTATTGAGTATGCACTATTTCTAGTGGTTATTGAGTAGGCACTATTTCTAGTAGTTACTGAGTAGGCACTATTTCTAGTGCTTATTGAGTAGGCACTATTTCTAGTGGTTATTGACTAGGCACTATTTCTAGTGGTTATTGAGTAGGCACTATTTCGAGTGGTTATTGAGTAGGCACTATTTCGAGTGGTTATTGATTAGGCACTATTTCGAGTGGTTATTGAGTAGGCACTATTTCTAGTGGTTATTGAGTAGGCACTATTTCTAGTGGTTATTGAGTTGGCACTATTTCGAGTGGTTATTGATTAGGCACTATTTCGAGTTGTTTTTGATTAGGCATTATTTCTAGTGGTTATTGAGTAGGCACTATTTCTAGTGGTTATTGAGTTGGCACAATTTCTAGTGGTTATTGAGAAGGCACTATTTCTAGTGGTTATTGAGTAGGCACTATTTCTAGTGGTTATTGATTAGGCACTATTTCTAGTGGTTATTGAGTAGGCACTATTTCGAGTGGTTATTGAGTGGGCACTATTTCTAGTGGTTATTGATTAGGCACTATTTCGATTGGTTATTGAGTAGGCACTATTTCTAGTGGTTATTTAGTAGGCACTATTTCTAGTGGTTATTGAGTTGGCACTATTTCGAGTGGTTATTGAGTAGGCACTATTTCTAGTGGTTTTTGATTAGGCACTATTTCTAGTGGTTATTGATAAGGCAATATTTCGAGTGGTTTTTGAGTAGGCACTATTTCTAGTGGTTATTGAGTAGGCACTATTTCTAGTGGTTATTGAGTAGGCGCTATTTCTAGTGGTTATTGAGTATGCACTATTTCTAGTGGTTATTGAGTAGGCACTATTTCTAGTAGTTACTGAGTAGGCACTATTTCTAGTGCTTATTGAGTAGGCACTATTTCTAGTGGTTATTGATTAGGCACTATTTCTAGTGGTTATTGATTAGGCACTATTTCTAGTGGTTATTGAGTAGGCACTATTTCGAGTGGTTATTGAGTAGGCACTATTTCTAGTGGTTATTGATTAGGCACTATTTCGAGTGGTTATTGAGTAGGCACTATTTCTAGTGTTTATTTAGTAGGCACTATTTCTAGTGGTCATTGAGTTGGCACTATTTCGAGTGGTTATTGAGTATGCACTATTTCTAGTGGTTTTTGATTAGGCACTTTTTCTAGTGGTTTTTGATAAGGCAATATTTCGAGTGGTTTTTGAGTAGGCACTATTTCTAGTGGTTATTGAGTAGGCACTATTTCTAGTGGTTATTGAGTTAGCACTATTTCTAGTGGTTATTGATTAGGCACTATTTCGAGTGGTTATTGAGTAGGCACTATTTCTAGTGGTTATTGAGTTGGCACTATTTCTAGTGGTTATTGAGTAGGCGCTGTTTCAAGTGGTTATTGAGTATGCACTATTTCTAGTGTTTATTGAGTAGGCACTATTTCTAGTAGTTACTGAGTAGGCACTATTTCTAGTGGTTATTGAGTAGGCACTATTTCTAGTGGTTATTGAGTAGGCACTATTTCTAGTGGTTATTGAGTAGGCACTATTTCTAGTGGTTATTGTGTTGGCACTATTTCTAGTGGTTATTGATTAGGCACAATTTCGAGTGGTTATTGAGTAGACACTATTTCTAGTGGTTATTGAGTAGGCACTATTTCTAGTGGTTATTGAGTAGGCACTATTTCTAGTGGTTATTGAGTAGGCACTATTTCTAGTGGTTATTGAGTTGGCACTATTTCTAGTGGTTATTGAGTAGGCACTTGTTCTAGTGGTTATTGAGTAGGCACTATTTCTAGTGGTTATTGAGTAGGCACTATTTCGAGTGGTTATTGAGTAGGCACTATTTCTAGTGGTTATTGATTAGGCACTATTTCGAGTGGTTTTTGAGTAGGCACTATTTCGAGTGGTTATTGAGTAGGCACTATTTCTAGTGGTTATTGAGTAGGCACTATTTCGAGTGGTTATTGAGTAGGCACTATTTCTAGTGGTTATTGAGTAGGCACTATTTCGAGTGGTTATTGAGTAGGCACTTTTTCTATTGGTTATTGAGTAGACACTATTTCGAGTGGTTATTGAGTAGGCACTATTTCTAGTGGTTATTGATTAGGGAACATTTCGAGTGGTTATTGAGTAGGCACTATTTCTAGTGGTTATTGAGTAGGCACTATTTCTAGTGGTTATTGAGTAGGCACTTTTTCGAGTGGTTATTGAGTAGGCACAATTTCTAGTGGTTATTAATTAGGCACTATTTCAAGTGATTATTGAGTAGGCACTATTTCTAGTGGTTATTGAGTAGGCACTATTTCTAGTGGTTATTGAGATGGCACTATTTCGAGTGGTTATTGAGTAGGCACTATTTCTAGTGGTTATTGATTAGGCAATATTTCGAGTGGTTTTTGAGTAGGCACTATTTCTAGTGGTTATTGAGTAGGCACTATTTCTAGTGGTTATTGAGTTGGCACTATTTCTAGTGGTTATTGAGTAGGCACTATTTCTAGTGGTTATTGAGTAGGCACTATTTCTTGTGGTTATTGAGTAGGCACTATTTCTAGTGGTTATTGAATAGGCAGTATTTCGAGTGGTTATTGAGTAGGCACTATTTCTTGTGGTTATTGAGTAGGCACTATTTCTAGTGGTTATTGAGTAGGCACTATTTCTAGTGGTTATTGAGTATGCACTATTTCTAGTGGTTATTGAGTTGGCACTATTTCTAGTGGTTATTGAGTTGGCACTATTTCTAGTGGTTATTGAGTAGGCACTATTTCTAGTGGTTATTGAGTAGGCACTATTTCTAGTGGTTATTGAGTAGGCACTATTTCGAGTGGTTATTGAGTAAGCACTATTTCTAGTGGTTATTGATTAGGCACTATTTCGAGTTGTTTTTGAGTAGGCATTATTTCTAGTGGTTATTGAGTAGGCACTATTTCTAGTGGTTATTGAGTTGGCACAATTTCTAGTGGTTATTGAGAAGGCACTATTTCTAGTGGTTATGGAGTAGGCACCATTTCTAGTGGTTATTGATTAGGCACTATTTCTAGTGGTTATTGAGTAGGCAACATTTCGAGTGTGTAACAGTCCTGACCTATTTATGTTAGTTTTTATGTGTTTTTGGTCAGGGCATGTGTTTTGGGTGGGCAGTCTATGTTACCTGTTTCTATGTTGGTTTCGGTTTGCCTGGTATGGCTCTTGATTAGAGGCAGGTGGTTTGCATTTTCCTCTAATCAAGAGTCATATTTAGGTAGGGCATTATCACTGTGTGTTGGTGGGTGATTGTCTCCTGTGATGTCTTCGTCTTCGTCGATGTAATTCACTTTCGGAGCTGTTTGGCTGTTCGTGTGTTTTGATGTAACGTTCCTGTTCGTGAGTTTACGTTTGTCTATGTAAGTTTATGTTCAGGTTCCGTTCGTTACGTTTTGTTATTTTGTAAGTTTTGAAAGTGTTTTGTTTTGTTTAGTCGACGTCTTATTTGTAATAAAGATGGCATATTTCCCTGACTCCGCATATTGGTCTGAAGATCCTTCTCTCCTCACCTCATCCGAGGATGAGGAGAGCGACAGCTATTACAGAATCACCCACCAAAATACAGAGACCAAGCGGTATGGGAAAAATCGACGGAGCAATAAGGACTTTTGGACTTGGGAGGAGATTTTGGACGGTAGAGGACCTTGGGCTCAACCAGGGGAATATCGCCGTCCAAAGGAGGAACTGGAGAGTATCGCTGCTCTCTTGAGAAGAGTGAGGCAGCCACAGCCCAGGAGCGGTGGTTTAAGGAGGCAGCTAGGAGACGTGGATGGAAGCCGGAGAATCAAGCTCGTAACCGGAATTATGAGGGGACTCGTCTTGCACGGAAGCCCGAAAAGCCCGTGAGTAACTCCCAAAAATTTCTTGGGGGGGGGCTAAAGGGTAGTGGGCTAAGGGCAGGTAGGAGACCTGCGCCCACTTCCCAGGCTAACCGTGGAGAGCGGGAGTACGGGCAGACACCGTGTTACGCAGTAGAGCGCACGGTGTCTCCTGTACGTGTGCATAGCCCAGTGCGGGTTATTCCACCTCCCCGCACTGGTAGGGCTAGATTGGGCATTGAGCCAGGTGTCATGAGGCCGGCTAGACGCGTCTGGTCTCCAGTGCGTCTCCTCGGGCCGGCATACATGGCACCTGCCTTACGCAGGGTTTCCCCGGTTCGCCTACACAGCCCGGTGCGGGTTATTCCACCTCCCCGTACTGGGCGGGCGACCGGGAGCATTCAACCAGGTAAGGTTGGGCAGGCTCAATGCTCAAGAGAGCCAGTACGCCTGCACGGTCCGGTATTTCCGGCGCCACCTCCCCGCCCCAGCCTAGTACCTACAGTGCCTACACTACGCACTAGGCTACCAGTGCATTTCCAGAGCCCTGTTCCTCCTCCACGCACTCTCCCTATAGTGCGTGTATCCAGTTCGGTGCCTCCAGTTCCGGCCCCACGCACTAAGCCACCTGTGCGTCTCCTAAGTCCTGTACACACTGTCACTTCTCCCCGTACTAGTCCTGAGGTGCGTGCCCTCAGCCAGGTGCCACCAGTGCCGGTACCACGCACCAGGTATAGAGTACGCTTTGAGAGTTCAGTGTGCCCTGTCCCTGCTCCACGCACTAGTAGGAAGGTGCTTATCATTAGCCCGGTGCCTCCAGTTCCGGCACCACGCACCAGGTCTACAGTGCGCCGTATCCGGCCAGAGCCATCCGTCTCCCCAGCGCCATCTGAGTCATCCGTCTCCCCAGCGCCATCTGAGCCATCCGTCTCCCCAGCGCCATCTGAGCCATCCGTCTCCCCAGCGCCATCTGAGCCATCCGTCTCCCCAGCGCCATCTGAGCCATCCGTCTGCCAGGAGCCTGCAAAGCCGCCCGTCTGCCATGAGCCTGCAAAGCCGCCCGTCTGCCATGAGCCTACAGAGCCATCCGCCAGACAGGAGCCGCTAGAGCCGTCAGCCAGACAGGAGCCGCTAGAGCCGCCCGCCAGACAGGATCTGCCAGAGCCGCCAACCAGACAGGATCTGCCAGAGCCGCCAACCAGACAGGATCTGCCAGAGCCGCCAACCAGACAGGATCTGCCAGAGCCGCCAACCAGACAGGATCTGCCAGAGCCGCCAACCAGACAGGATCTGCCAGAGCCGCCAGAGAGCCATGAGCAGCCAGAGCCGTCAGAGAGCCATGAGCAGCCAGAGCCGTCAGAGAGCCATGAGCAGCCAGAGCCGTCAGAGAGCCATGAGCAGCCAGAGCCGTCAGAGAGCCATGAGCAGCCAGAGCCGTCAGAGAGCCATGAGCAGCCAGAGCCGTCAGAGAGCCATGAGCAGCCAGAGCCGTCAGAGAGCCATGAGTGTCGAGAGCCGTCAGCCTGCCATGAGCGTCGAGAGCCGTCAGCCTGCCATGAGCGTCGAGAGCCGTCAGCCTGCCATGAGCGTCGAGAGCCGTCAGCCTGCCATGAGCGTCGAGAGCCGTCAGCCTGCCATGAGCGTCGAGAGCCGTCAGCCTGCCATGAGCGTCGAGAGCCGTCAGTCTGCCATGAGCGTCGAGAGCCGTCAGCCTGCCATGAGCGTCGAGAGCCGTCAGTCTGCCATGAGCGTCGAGAGCCGTCAGCCTGCATGGACCTGCCAGAGCCGTCCAAACAGGACCTGCCAGAGTCCTTCAGCCGGGATCTGCCCCTTGTCCCGGTGTTGCCCCTTGTCCCGGTGTTGCCCCTTGTCCCGGTGTTGCCCCTTGTCCCGGTGCTGCCCCTTGTCCCGGTGCTGCCCCTTGTCCCGGTGCTGCCCCTTGTCCCGGTGCTGCCCCTTGTCCCGGTGCTGCCCCTTGTCCCGGTGCTGCCCCTTGTCCCGGTGCTGCCCCTTGTCCCGGTGCTGCCCCTTGTCCCGGTGCTGCCCCTTGTCCCGGTGCTGCCCCTTGTCCCGGTGCTGCCCCTTGTCCCGGTGCTGCCCCTTGTCCCGGTGCTGCCCCTTATTCCAGTGATGGTCCTTATCCTGGTGCTGCCCCTTGTTTTTGTGCTGCCCCTTGTCCCGGTGCTACCCCTTGTCCCGGTGCTGCCCCTTGTTCCGGTGCTAGCTGTTTATTTAGGGGAAGCTAATGTTTGGGTGGTCAGTGGAAGGGGTAGAAAGAAGAGGGGAGTGACTATGGTGGTGCGGGGACAGCGTCCTGAACCGGAGCCACCACCGTGGTCAACTGCCCACCCGGACCCTCCCCTGGACTTTGTGCTGGTGCGCCCGGCGTTCGCACCTTGGGGGGGGGGTACTGTAACAGTCCTGACCTATTTATGTTAGTTTTTATGTGTTTTTGGTCAGGGCATGTGTTTTGGGTGGGCAGTCTATGTTACCTGTTTCTATGTTGGTTTCGGTTTGCCTGGTATGGCTCTTGATTAGAGGCAGGTGGTTTGCATTTTCCTCTAATCAAGAGTCATATTTAGGTAGGGCATTATCACTGTGTGTTGGTGGGTGATTGTCTCCTGTGATGTCTTCGTCTTCGTCGATGTAATTCACTTTCGGAGCTGTTTGGCTGTTCGTGTGTTTTGATGTAACGTTCCTGTTCGTGAGTTTACGTTTGTCTATGTAAGTTTATGTTCAGGTTCCGTTCGTTACGTTTTGTTATTTTGTAAGTTTTGAAAGTGTTTTGTTTTGTTTAGTCGACGTCTTATTTGTAATAAAGATGGCATATTTCCCTGACTCCGCATATTGGTCTGAAGATCCTTCTCTCCTCACCTCATCCGAGGATGAGGAGAGCGACAGCTATTACAGAGTGGTTATTGAGTAGGCACTATTTCTAGTGGTTATTGATTAGGCACTATTTCGAGTGGTTATTGAGTAGGCACTATTTCTAGTGGTTATTTAGTAGGCACTATTTCTAGTGGTTATTGAGTTGGCACTATTTCGAGTGGTTATTGAGTAGGCACTATTTCTAGTGGTTTTTGATTAGGCACTATTTCTAGTGGTTATTGATAAGGCAATATTTCGAGTGGTTTTTGAGTAGGCACTATTTCTAGTGGTTATTGAGTAGGCACTATTTCTAGTGGTTATTGAGTTGGCACTATTTCTAGTGGTTATTGATTAGGCACTATTTCGAGTGGTTATTGAGTAGGCACTATTTCTAGTGGTTATTGAGTAGGCACTATTTCTAGTGGTTATTGAGTAGGCGCTATTTCTAGTGGTTATTGAGTATGCACTATTTCTAGTGGTTATTGATTAGGCACTATTTCTAGTGGTTATTGAGTATGCGCTATTTCTAGTGGTTATTGAGTAGGCACTATTTCTAGTGGTTTTTGATTAGGCACTATTTCTAGTGGTTATTGATAAGGCAATATTTCGAGTGGTTTTTGAGTAGGCACTATTTCTAGTGGTTATTGAGTAGGCACTATTTCTAGTGGTTATTGAGTTGGCACTATTTCTAGTGGTTATTGATTAGGCACTATTTCGAGTGGTTATTGAGTAGGCACTATTTCTAGTGGTTTTTGATTAGGCACTATTTCTAGTGGTTATTGATTAGGCAATATTTCGAGTGGTTTTTGAGTAGGCACTATTTCTAGTGGTTATTGAGTAGGCACTATTTCTAGTGGTTATTGAGTTGGCACTATTTCTAGTGGTTATTGATTAGGCACTATTTCGAGTGGTTATTGAGTAGGCACTATTTCTAGTGGTTATTGAGTAGGCACTATTTCTAGTGGTTATTGAGTATGCACTATTTCTAGTGGTTATTGAGTAGGCACTATTTCTAGTAGTTACTGAGTAGGCACTCTTTCTAGTGGTTATTGAGTAGGCACTATTTCTAGTGGTTATTGAGTAGGCACTATTTCTAGTGGTTATTGAGTAGGCACTATTTCTAGTGGTTATTGAGTAGGCACTATTTCTAGTGGTTATTGAGTAGGCACTATTTCTAGGGGTTATTGAGTAGGCACTTTTTCTAGTGGTTATTGAGTATGCACTATTTCTAGTGGTTATTGTGTTGGCACTATTTCTAGTGGTTATTGAGTAGGGACTATTTCTAGGGGTTATTGAGTAGGCACTTTTTCTAGTGGTTATTGAGTAGGCACTATTTCTAGTGGTTATTTAGTAGGCACTATTTCTAGTGGTTATTGAGTAGGCACTATTTCTAGTGGTTATTGAGTAGGCACTATTTCTAGTGGTTATTGAGTAGGCACTATTTCTAGTGGTTATTGAGTAGGCACTTTTTCTAGTGCTTATTGATTAGGCACTATTTCTAGTGGTTATTGAGTAGGCACTATTTCGAGTGGTTATTGAGTAGGCACTATTTCTAGTGGTTATTGATTAGGCACTATTTCGAGTGGTTTTTGAGTAGGCACTATTTCTAGTGGTTATTGATTAGGCACTATTTCTAGTGGTTATTGAGGTGGCACTATTTCTAGTGGTTATTGAGTAGGCACAATTTCTAGTAGTTACTGAGTAGGCACTTTTTCTAGTGGTTATTGAGTTGGCACTTTTTCTAGTGGTTATTGAGTAGGCACTATTTCGAGTGGTTATTGAGTAGGCACTATTTCTAGTGGTTATTGAGTAGGCACTATTTCTAGTGGTTATTGAGTAGGCACTATTTCTAGTGGTTATTGAGTAGGCACTATTTCTAGTGGATATTGAGTAGGCACTATTTCTCGTGGTTATTGAGTAGGCACTATTTCTAGTGGTTATTGAGTAGGCACTATTTCTAGTGGTTATGGAGTAAGCACTATTTCTAGTGGTTATTGAGTTGGCACTATTTCTAGTGGTTATTGAGTAGGCACTATTTCTAGTGGTTATTGAGTTGGCAATATTTCTAGTGGTTATTGAGTAGGCACTATTTCTAGTGGTTATTGAGTAGGCACTATTTCTAGTGGTTATTGAGTAGGCACTATTTCTAGTGGTTATTGAGTTGGCACTATTTCTAGTGGTTATTGAGTAGGCACTATTTCTATTGGTTATTGAGTAGGCACTATTTCTAGTGGTTATTGAGTAGGCACTATTTCTAGTGGTTATTGAGTAGCACTATTTCTAGTGGTTATTGAGTAGGCACTATTTCTAGTGGTTATTGAGTAGGCACTATTTCTAGTGGTTATTGAGTAGGCACTATTTCTCGTGGTTATTGAGTAGGCACTATTTCTAGTGGTTATTGAGTAGGCATTATTTCTAGTGGTTATTGAGTAGGCACTTTTTCGATTGGTTATTGAGTAAGCACTATTTCTAGTGGTTATTGAGTAGGCACTTTTTCGATTGGTTTTGAGTAGGCACTCCTCATTTAGACGGTCTACAGTGGGTACTATTGAGTGTGCAGTTCTCACAGTGGCTTTAGAGTGGGGACTTAATCATTGGTGCTGGAATAATAAATAATACAAACAACTAATCCTGTCCACATTGATGCTGGAATAATAAATAAGACAAAAAACTAATCCTTTCGACATTGATGCTGGAATAATAAATAATACAAAAAACTAATCCTGTCCACATTGATGCTGGAATAATAAATAACACAAAAAACAAATCGTGTCCACATTGATGCTGGAATATTAAATAACACAAAACGAATTGTGTCCACATTGGTGCTGCTCCTAGCAGTGGTTTAAATGCCTATACTGTGACAAACATCGATGCAACTGTATCAAATCGATTCAAGAAATTAACTCATTCGAATCTCTGGAACACAGCATATTTGATGCCGTGTCTGGGGTTGGTTCGGTACACACAGAACTAATCCTATACAATAGTTGGGTCGTTCCACCAATGAGGTGCCTTTTGATTATTGAAACCTGGTGATTTTTTTTATTTATTCAACCTCATTTTGATATTCTGTCATAAAGAGCACATTTTCAACTTAATAAAAACCTAATTTTCCCAACTCAATAGGTTAAATTCATTGTTTTACTACAGTAAGTGCCTAGTAAGTGCCAAATAAAGTAAGTTGGTTGAACGTAACCGGTTTGATGACTTTATCTTAAATCAGCTAAGAATCCCCTTGTGACAGGGGGAATGGAAGCTTGTGTGCAACATGGAAGGCCAATTGAATTCAACCTGACATAAATTAAAAAATCAGTTTTATGTTTAGCCTGTCTATCTATAGGTAACAGGGTTGATGTGTTATGCTCGACATGCTCAGTTTTCCACAACAAAACACCAGAAAATGGCCAAAAGGAGTAGAAGCATCTCACCTGCTTTTACACTATGATTGGACTATTAGATGTTCAATGTCTCATTTGAATTTTTTATTTTAAAGGAATAGTTTCACCATATTAAAACTAGAGTCCAGTTCATGCAACAGGGTTGAACTTAAAATGAGGTACGGGGACAGGGACGGCAGAGGGACAGGGACGGGTGACCTTAAAATGAATCACTATTAACATGAAATAAACAATAATCTTCAGAAATGACTTTGTCAAAGTAACAAAATAACTAAGGCTTTATAATTATGGTGAAAACTTGGGGTTAAGTGAAATGTTGGGGTTAAGTGGGTTAAAATATTCATAGCAGTTACAGAGGAACATGTCAAAATGCTGAATTTATGCACTTTAGCAAGTCTATTCATATTAATAATCTGATTTATTGACTACTCATCTTCTTTCATTCAGTGAATGTATGGGCTTTGCGTAAACTATAACCATGTAGAATGCATGAGCAGTATGTAAGCCTACAGTATGCATGTACTGTGGGATCATCTATGCATACATATGCATCTCTCCGTGTGTATCTACACATACCTGTATGAATATGTACACTACCGTTCAAAAGTTTGGGGTCACTTAGAAATGTCCTTGTTTTGAAAGAAAAACATTTTTTTTGAGTATCTGGAGCAGCCGTTTCCAGCTACAATAGTCATTTACAACATTAAGAATGTCTACACTGTATTTGATGTTATTTTAATGGACAAAAAAATTGCTTTTCTTTCAAAAACAAGGACATTTCTAAGTGACCCCAAACTTTTGAACGGTAGTGTACATATTCATACAGGTATGTGTAGATACACACGGAGAGATGCATATGTATGCATAGATGATCCCACAGTACATGCATACTGTAGGCCTACATACTGCTCATGCATTCTACATGGTTATAGTTTACGCAAAGCCCATACATTCACTCTTGGTAAAATGTGTCCATTATCTGAATCCACCTGTGTGTGTATGAACATGACTGCTCAGCCCTGCGCATCATGTTACACTGGCCCTTTAACGTTGTATCCCTTTATTCAGAGCAGCCCTGATTTCTCTTGCCCAACTGCACTACAAGAGGCCGGAAAAACAGGAACCCAATACCCATTATCTGGCTCCCTTATTGTCTATATTAACCTTCCCCATGGTAACTTGTTCCCCCGTAATGCTACACTGGTCTAGTCACAACACATCAGCACGGAGAGCCAATTGTGTCATGCAAATGAAGCCCAGGTTCCATTGTGAGGGAGAACAGCATGGGAGGAAGAGCTAGGGGTTAATCTGGAGCATGTCTGTCTGTCTGTCTGTCTGTTTGACTGTCTGTCTGTCTCTCTGTCTGAATGCCAGGGTGAAGAGTTCAGGATTGTCCCCCTCAGATACACAGAGAGACAGAGAGAAAGACACACTCGCACGCACACACACACGCACGCACGCACACACGCACGCACACACGCACACAGCTTGACAGAACCATACACACATACACTTAAATAACCCTTGCCAAATAACCGGCAAATAAACCAGGGACTGTCACTGTGTCCTTTGCGTCTTTAATTGTTATTGGTCTAAGTGCCTGCATGCGTGCATGCCTGCGTGTGTATGTGGCAGTGTGGGGAGGAATGGAGGGAGGGAGGGAAATGTGGATAGAAGGGAGGGACTGTTGTTTTGTTTAGCTCTTTTCAAGGTTGGGTGGGTTTTTTCCTCTGTTGACGATGCTGCTGAATGGCATGAAGAGAGAGAGAGAGAGCAATATGGAGAGGAGAAACAGAAAGAGAGAGAGAGAGAGAGAGGACCGAGTCTGTGTAGCTGTAAAATTAGTCTGAAAGTGTTGCAGTGGCATTGTATATGCAGAAAGAGCAGAGAGCGCAGAGAGGGCTGAACACAATACTTCAGGGAGATTGAACTCACTCTTACCCTTTGCTGCTTTTGGTGGAAATAACCTATTTGCTATGTAACCATGTCATAAACACAAATACACTGCTTTGTTCTCAGTTGAAGCAGGCAACCAAATTCAACCTCTACCAAAATACCTCAGTAGGAATCAGACATAGACCACAATGATAAAATCATTATATTTCTCAATGAATTGACCTAATTACAGTTCCTCTACCTACATATTGCATATAAGTGAAGCACCCAGGTGTGTACAACTTGCTTACGTAACATGACTCTGTCATCAATAAGTGCTTTGAGAGACTAGTCAAGGATCATATCACCTCCACCCTAACAGCCACCCTAGACCCACTTCAATTTGTTTACCGCCTCAATAAATCCACAGACGATGCAATCGCCATCGCACTGCCCTATCCCATCTGGACAAGAGGAATGCCTATGTAAGAATGCTGTTCATTGACTATAGCTCACAATTCAACACCATAGTACCCTCCAAGCTCATCATTAAGCTCGAGGCCCTGGGCCTGAACCCCGCCTTGTGGAACTGGGTCCTGGACTTCCTGACGGGCCGCCCCCAGGTGGTGAAGGGAGAAAACATCACCTCCACTCTGCTGATCCTCAACACTGGGGCCCAACAAAGGTGCATGCTCAGCCTTCTCCTGTACACCCTGTTCACCCATGACTGCGGGGCCATGCACGCCTCCAACTCAATCATCAAGTTTGCAGACGATACAACAGTAGTAGGTTTGATTACCAACGATGACGAAACAGCCTACAGGGAGGAGGTGAGGGCTCTGGGAGTGTGGTGCCTGTAAAACAACCTCTCATTCAACGTCAACAAAACAAAGGAGATGATCGTGGACTTCAGGAAACAGCAGAGGGTGCATCCCCCCTATCTACATCGACGGGACCACCAAGTGGAAATCTTCAAGTTCCTTGGCGTACACATCACTGACAAACTGAAATGGACCACCCACACAGACAGTGTGGTGAAGAAAGAGCAACAGAGCCTCTTCAACCTCAGGAGGCTAAAGAATTTTGTTTGTCAACTAAAACCCTCACAAACTTTTACAGGTGCACAATTGAAATCATCCTGTCGGGCTGTATTACCGACTGGTACAGCAACTGCACCTCCTGAAAACGCAAGGCTCTCCAGAGAGTGGTGCAGTCTGCCCAATGCATTACCGGGGACAAACTTGGCATGACGTGTCACCAGTTTCCTGTTTTCTGGAGAGCGCGAGGAGGGATCTGGATTTGCCTTCTGATAAGCTGACGTTATGGACGACTAATATCTCTGGCTTTGATTTTATTTGATACATGTGACAATATCATCTTAAAGTATGTTTAATCAGATTATTGATTTTTTTTCGGGAGTTTTGCCGTGTTCCGTTCTCTTCCGTTTTTTTGACGATGGAGAGATTCGTGCCACTTGGCAAGTGTGCTTTCTAAATCGAGAGGGAAAAGTCCGTTCTAAAACCAAACAACGACTGTTCCCGACAAAGGACCCCTTGTACAACATTCTGATGGAAGATCAGCAAAAGTAGGACCCATTCTATGATGTTAATTCATATATCTGTCGTACATGTGAACTAGTCGTTTGCGCCCAGCTTTTGGGTACTCTCTCGCTATACCTAAGCTGGATGTCGTAATGAAGTTATTTTTAGAATTCTAACACGGCGATTGCATTAAGAACTAGTGTATCTATCATTTCCTATACAACATGTATTTTTTAGTTATGTATATGAATAGTTATTTGGTCAGAATATGTGTGTCAGAAAAAGTGTCAGAAAAATATCCGGACGTTGTGGGAAAAATATGCTACGTTAGCACAATGTATAACCACTGATTTCAGCTCTAAATATGCAAATTTTTGAACAAAACATAAGTGTATGTATAACCTGATGTTATAGGACTGTCATCTGATGAAGTTTATCAAGGTTAGTCAAAAATTATATATCTTGCTGGTTTATTCGCTATCGCTAACGTGCCTATTGCTATCGCTAACGTGCCTTGATGAATGAATGCGGTAGTGTGGTAGGCTATTGTAGTAAGTTAATATAATGCTATATTGTGTTTTCGCTGTAAAACACTTAAAAAATCGGAAATATTGGCTGGATTCACAAGATGTTTGTCTTTAATTTGCTGTACACCATCGATTTTTCAGAAATGTTTTATGATGAGTATTTAGGTATTTGACGTTGGTGTCTGTAAATATTCTGTCTGCTTTCGGTGCAATTTCTGATTGTAGCTGCAATGTAAACTATGATTTATACCTGAAATATGCAAATTTTTCGAACAAAACATAGATTTATTGAATAACATGTTATAAGACTGTCATCTGATGAAGTTGTTTGTTGGTTAGTTTGGTTGGTTCTTGGTTAGTTAGGTTGGCTTTATGCATGCTACCTGTGCTGTGAAAAATGTCTGTCCTTTTTTGTATTTGGTGGTGAGCTAACATAAATATATGTGGTGTTTTCGCTGTAAAACATTAAAAAAATCGGACATGTTGACTGGATTTACAAGATGTGTATCTTTCATTTGCTGTATTGGACTTGTCTAAAAGTAAAAGTCTAAACTAAACAAAAACATTACAAAAAAACTAATATTTTTAGCTTTGTATGATCTTTTACCAGATCTAATGTGTTATATTCTCCTACATTCAATTCACATTTTCACAAACTTTAAAGTTTCTTTCAAATGGTATGAAGAATATGCATATCCTTGCTTCAGGTCCTGAGCTACAGGCAGTTAGATTTGGGTATGTCATTTTAGGTGAAAATGGAAAAAAAGGGTCCGATCTTAAGAGGATTGGAACACTAGTCACTTTAATAATGTTTACATATCTGGCATTACTCATCTCATATGTATATACTGTATTCTATGCTATTCTACTGTATCTTAGTCCGTTCCGCTCGGACATCGCTCGTCCATATGTATTTCGCTACACCCGCAATAACATCTGCTAATCACGTGTGTGACCAATAAAATTTGATTTGATTTGAGTTCCTTTGCAGTCTCTCAGGTCTCCTCTTAACTCATCAGTTGGCTGAGTAAGCCCTGCTTAGAAAGAGAAAGAGAGAGAAGGAGAGAGAGGTGGGTGACTGCACCATGCTCTCTCCTTGCCACCATCCCCTCCCCTCATTTGATTTCCTCCTCCCTCCCTCCTCCCCTCCTTTTCTTCTGTGTGTGTTTTTAATTTATGCCCGGCATACTAACCACTCAATACTGGCAGTGTCTGCAGTGCTGGAGATAGCTGATAATGAGAAGAGGTTCCCCCTTTATCTCTTTTCTTCTGCCCCCCATTATCTGCTCTCAGTCTATACGCGCGCAGTTACCTTACCAGCCGATAACGCCCAAAAGGCAACCAGCACTGATGAGCTTTCTATATAGTGCAGCGGGCACAATGCCCCTATCGGGAGAGCAGACCTCTGGAGAAAAAAATGAGAGGAAAGCGAGAGAGTGAAAGAGAGAAGGAGGAAGTGAGAGAGAGAGAGAGGGACAGAGAGAGAGAGACACAGACAGAGAGAGAGAGAGAGAGAGAGAGAGAGACACAGACAGAGAGAGAGAGACACAGAGAGAGAGAGACACAGAGAGAGAAACACATAGAGAGAGAGACACAGAGAGAGAGAGACACATAGAGAGAGAGAAGGACAGACAAGCAGGGCCGGCTTGCTCTGAATATCCTGTGAATTTACAACGGCTGCCCCCTCGAAACACGACTTCTCACACGCTTGATTCTCTCCCAGCTGCTGCAGTTTCTTATCTCCCCTCTTCCCTCTTCTGCCTGTAAGATAACAATAATTCTTCTCCATGGTGTATCCCCCCCCCTCACCCCACCCCACACACACACTCACACCATTCTCCACACCCCTTCTATCCTCAATCCCCCTACCTCCCCATATACATACATGCAACACTATGACCGCCTCCACACACACACACTTCATTGACACCACACAAACACACACAGACACGCACAAACACACACACACACACACACTCCCCCCACCACCACCAGAGAAGCCTCTGCGAAGGAAATGCTGGAAAACGTCTTTCTGTTAAGTCAAGATTAATGGTTAATACTACAATCGGCCGGCCCTCTTTGTGAGAAGAGGGGAGAAAGGGAAGAGAGCAAGAAAGAAGGGGAATGGAGGGAAAAAAGGGGGGGGAAATCGAGTATTCAAGTCGAGATTTTTTTTATCAGTTGTTCAACATTTAAAACTGTAAATTTTGCCTCTTTCACTTAGGTTTTTTCTCTCCTTCTGAATGTGGCTGCTGCCCGGAGTGTTGAAGCCAGATAAAAGAATTAGTGGCTGCACAGAGGGACCGGGCCGCTAAGTACAGCTGCGAATTAGAATGTCTATCTCTGTCGCTCTTGGCTCATCCGTTCCAGCCAGCCAGGCTCCGAGCTCGTAAACAATTTAATCTTTTCACTACGGTGTGGGGGGAGGGGGGGAATGAGAACTAGAGGAGAGAAGTAAAAAAAAAATAAGAGCTGTGGACATTGCTTCTCCTCACCTCTTCCTCTCAGTAGCTTCTCCTTTAAACAAATAACCTGATGCCAACATTTGTAAGGTGCTCTGAGATTGAATCTGCTTTCTTTTGTCTCTGACGTCCTCAGCCTCTCGCTCTTTTTCTTATTCAATACTCTTTTTTTCTCTTCTGTTTCCAGCATCTTGCAATTGAAGATGTGCCACAGCTTCAGCGCCAGGGCCTATTTTGAAGATGTAATATAATTCATAGCCTGCCAGAGCACACGTACGCACGCACGCACGCACGCACGCACCACGCACACACACACACACACACACACACACACACACACACACACACACACACACACACACACACACACACACACACACACACACACACACACACACACACGCACACACACACAAACACACATATATTTTGGATTCCTCCATAGCGCCTGGTCAAAAGAGACATGCTATATCCACAGCCATCGGGTTTCTGTGAACTTCAACCAATCCTTAATAATGCCAATGTATCTTCATTTACATGAAAGGGAAAGAAGTTACACTGAAGATGTATTTATGTTTGACGTTTGCATTAAATTGGCATTTTAATTTCAGAGAAAACGGGGAGAGAGAATGGAATAGAGAGAGAGATAGAGAGAGAGAGGGAGAGATAGAGAGAGAAAGAAATGGTGTTTGAATTGAAGAGAAAAAGAGAGAGTGAAGGACGTGATAGGGATCAGAGGGTTGAGGGGCAAGCCCCCAAGCGCCCTGAATAGGGAGATAACACCCTGCTTTTGAATGCCTGGAGTTATGACTAAAACATAAATGTTATTCACACACACACACACACACACACACAGACACACACACACACACACACACACACACACACACACACACACACACACACACACACACACACACACACACACACACACACACACAGGAAGTCAGTCTCCAAGTCGCAGAGTTTCTACAGACACACTTGGGTTCAAACCCCATACAGAGGAGTGTGTGTGTGTATTTCAACTTTCAAGTTTTAATGTCACATTCACAAGTACAGTGAAATGCATTTCTTGCAAACTCAAAACCCAACAATGCAATAATCAATAACAATGTAATACTAGGGAGAACGAGAAATAAGAAGAAATATGTAGAACAGAATAAGTAAGCATACTATATACAGGGTGAGTTCCAGTGCCATATTTACAATGTGCAGGGATACTGGAGCGATGGAGGTAGATATTTATAGGGGTAAGGTGACTAGGCATTAGGATATAAAATGAACAGAGATGCAGCAGCTTGTATGTGAGTGGGTGTGCGCACGTGTGTGTGTGTATGTGTGTGTGTGTGCGTGTTTCTTTGTTTGGTTTTACTATCCTTGTGGGGACCAGAAGTCTTCACAAGGATAGTAAAACAAGGAAAATTTAGGCAAGTGGGGACATTTCACGGGTCCCCATTAAAAAAAAGGCTATTTTAGGCTTAGGGGTTAGGGTTCCAATAAGTGTTAGAATTAGGGTTAGGGGTTAAGGTTAGGTTTATGGTTCTGGTTTAGGGAAATTAGGATTTTGAATGGGAATTAATTGTGCCAATGTATCTTAATTTACATGAAATGGAAAAAAGTAATTCTGAAGTTTTATTTACAGTATGTCTGATGCTACGTTTGCATTAAATTAGCATTTTAATTTGAGAGAAAATGGGGAGGGGGAGTGTTTGATTTAAAGAGAGAAGGTAAGAGAGAGAGGGGAACGAAAGAGAAAGACAGAGGGTGTTTGAATTTAAGAGAAAAGTTGAGAGAAAGGGGCTTGATAGGGATCAGAGGGTTGAAGGGCAAGCCCCCAAGCACCATGAGTAGGGAGATAACACCATGCATGGAGTTATTCACTCTTATTCACTCACACACACACTCACACACACACACACACACACACACACACACACACACACACACACACACGCACACACACACACACATCAAACACACACACACACACACACACACACACACACACACACACACACACACAGACAGGAAGTCATTGTCTCCAAGTCGCAGAACATCTAAAGACACGCTGCTGTTTTGTACAGTAAACAAATAAACAAAAGCTAAGATATAAAACACTATATATAAAGACATAAAACACTTTCAACAACTACTTCTCAGATAGAGTTCAGTGTTTTAAATCGGGGGGCCTGTTGTCCGGACCTCTGGCAGTCTCTATGGGGATGCCACAGGGTTCAATTCTCGGGCCGACTCTTTTCTCTGCATATATCAATGATGTCGCTCTTGCTGCTGGTGATTCTCTGACCCACCTCTACGCAGACGACACCATTCTGTATACATCTGGCCCTTCCCTCTTTGGACACTGTATTAACAAACCTCCAGACGAGCTTCAATGCCATACAACACTCCTTCCATGGCCTCAAACTGCTCTTAAATGCAAGTAAAACTAAACCTCTGCTGTTTTCAATCAAGATCTCAGCGATCACTGCCTCATTGCCTGCATCCGTAACGGGTCTGCAACCAAACGACCACCCCTCATCACTGTCAAACGCTCCCTAAAACACTTCTGCGAGCAGGCCTTTCTAATCGACCTGGCCGGGATATCCTGGAATGACATTGACCTCATCCCGTCAGTAAATGATGCCTGGCTATTCTTTAAAAGTGCTTTCCTCACCATCTTAAATAAGCATGCCCCATTCAAAAAAATGTAGAACTAGGAATAGATATAGTCCTTAGTTCATTCCAGACCTGTCTGCCTTTGACCAGCACAAAAACATCCTGTGGCGTTCTGCATTAGCATCGAATAGCCCGCGTGATATGCAACTTTTCAGGGAAGTTAGGAACAAATATACGCAGGCAGTTAGGAAAGCTCAGGCTAGCTTTTTCAAACAGAAATGTGCATCCTGTAGTACTAACTCAAAAAAGTTGTGGGACACTGTAAAGTCCATGGAGAATAAGAGCACCTCCTCCCAGCTGCCCACTGCTCTGAGGCTAGGAAACACTGTCACCACCGATAAATCCACTATAATTGAGAATTTCAATAAGCATTTCTCTACGGCTGGCCATGCTTTCCACCTGGCTACCCCTACCCCGGTCAACTGCCCGGCACCCTCCACAGCAACCCGCCAAAGCCCCCACCATTTCTCCTTCACCCAAATCCAGATAGCTGATGTTCTAAAAGAGCTGCAAAATCTGGACCCCTACAAATCAGCCGGGCTAGACAATCTGGACCCTCTCTTTCTAAAATTATCTGCCGAAATTGTTGCAACCCCTATTACAAGCCTGTTCAACGTCTCTTTGGTTTCGTCTGAGATTCCCAAAGATTGGAAAGTCATCCCCCTCTTCAAAGGGGGTGACAGTCTAGACCCAAACTGCCACAGACCTATATCTATCTTACCCTGTCTTTCTAAGGTCTTCGAAAGCAGAGTTAATAAACAGATTGCCGACCATTTCGAATCCCATCGTACCTTCTCCGCTATGCAATCTGGTTTCAGAGCTGGTCATGGGTGCACCTCAGCCATGCTCAAGGTCCTAAACGACATCATAACCGCCATCGATAAGAGACATTACTGCGCAGCCGTATTCATCGACCTGGCCAAGGCTTTCGACTCTGTCAATCACTACATTCTTATTGGCAGACTCGAAAGCCTTGGTTTCTCAAATGATTGCCTCGCCTGGTTTACCAACTACTTGTCTGATAGAGTTCAGTGTGTCAAATCGAAGGGCCTGTTGTCCACACCTCTGGCAGTCTCTATGGGGGTGCCACAGGGTTCAATCCTCGGGCCGACTCTCTTCTCTTTATACTGTACATCAATGATGTTGCTCTTGCTGCTGGTGATTCTCTGATACACCTCTACGCAGACGACACCATTCTGTATACTCCTGGCCCCTCTTTGTAACTGTGTTAACTAACCTCCAGACGAGCTTCAATGCCATACAACTCTCCTTCCGTGGCCTCCAACTGCTCTTAAATACAAGTAAAATTAAATACATGCTATTCAACCGATCACTGCCCGCACCTGCTCGCCCGTCTAGCATCACTACTCTGGACGGCTCTGACTTATACGTGGACAACTACAAATACCTAGGTGTCTGGTTAGACTGTAAACTCTCCTTCCAGACTCACATTAAGCATTTCCAATCCAAAATTAAATCTAGAATTGGCTTCCTATATTGCAACAAAGCATCCTTCACTCATGCTGCCAAACATACCCTCGTAAAACTGACCATCCTGCCAATCCTCGACTTTGGTGATGTCATCTATGAAATAGCCTCCAACACTCTACTCAACAAACTGGATGCAGTCTATCACAGTGCCATCCGTTTTGTCACCAAAGCCCCATATACTACCCACCACGCTCTCGTTGGTTGGCCCTCACTTCATATTCGTCGCCAAACCCACTGGCTACAGGTTATCTACAAGTCTCTGCTAGGTAAAGCCCCGCCTTATCTCAGCTCACTGGTCACCATAGCAGCACCCACTCGTAGCACACGCTCCAGCAGGTATATCTCACTGGTCACCCCCAAAGCCAATTCCTCCTTTGGTCGTCTTTCCTTCCAGTTCTCTGCTGCCAATGACTGGAACGAACTGCAAAAATCTCTGAAGCTGCAAACACTTATCTCCCTCACTAGCTTTAAGCACCAGCTGTCAGAGCAGCTCACAGATTACTGCACCTGTACATAGCCCATCTATAATTTAGCCCAAACAACTACCTCTTCCCCTACTGTATTTATTTATTTTGCTCTTTTGCAACCCATTATTTATATTTCTACTTTGCACATTCTTCCACTGCAAATCTACCATTCCAGTGTTTTACTTGCTATATTGTATTTACCTCGCCACCATGGCCTTTTTTTTGCCTTTACCTCCCTTATCTCACCTCATTTGCTCACATTGTATATATACTTATTTTTCTACTGTATTATTGACTGTATGTTTTGTTTATTCCATATGTAACTCTGTGTTGTTGTATGTGACGAATTGCTATGCTTTATATTGGCCAGGTCGCAGTTGCAAATGAGAACTTGTTCTCAACTAGCCTACCTGGTTAAATAAAGGTGAAATAAAAATAAAAACTACTCTGGACGGTTCTGACTTAGAATATGTGGACAGCTACAAATACCTAGGTGTCTGGTTAGACTGTAAACTCTCTATCCAGACTCACATTAAGCATCTCCAATCCAAAATTAAATCTAGAATCAGCTTCCTATTTCGCAAAAAGAGCCTCAATCAATTATGCTGCTAAACATACCCTCGTAAAACTGACTATCCTACCGATCCTTGACTTCGGCAATGTAATTTAAAAAATAACCTCCAACACTCTACTCAACAAATTGGATGCAGTCTATCACAGTGCCATCCGTTTTGTCACCAAAGCCCCATATACTACCCACCACCGTGACCTGTATGCTCTCGTTTTCTGGCCCTCACTTCATATTCGTCGCCAAAACCAATGGCTCCAGGTCATCTATAAGTCTTCGCTAGGTAAAGCCTCGACTTATCTCAGCTCACTGATCATCATAGCAACACCCACCCGTAGCACGCACTCCAGCAGGTATATTTCACTGGTCATCCTCAAAGCCAATTTCTCCTTTGGCCGCCTTTCTTTCCAGCTCTCTGCTGCCAGTGACTGGAACGAATAGCAAACATCACTGAAGCTTGGAGACTTATATCTCCCTCACTAACTTTAAGCATCAGCTGTCAGAGCAGCTTACCGATCATTGCACCTGTACACAGCCCATCTGTAAATAGCCCATCCAACTACCTCATCCCCATATTGTTATATATTGTTGCTCTTTTGCACCCCAGTATCTCTACTTGCACATCATCATCTGCACATCTATCACTCTAGTGTTAATGCTAAATTGTAATTATTTCGCCAATATAGCCTATTTATTGCCTTAACTCCCTAATCTTACTACATTTGCACACGATGTATATAGATTATTTTCTACTGTGTTATTGACTGTACGTTTGTTTATCCTGTAATAGCTGTCGCTTTCCTCATCCTCAGATGAGGTGAGGAGAGAAGGATCTTCTGACCAAAATGCGGAGTCTGGGAAATATGCCATCTTTATTTTATAACGAACACCGATGACAACGAAAACAAACACTTTCAAAACTTACAAAATAACAAACGAAGTAGAACGGAACCTGAACATAAACTCACATAACAAACGTAAACTCACGGACAGGAACGTTACATCGAAACACACGAACAGCCAAACAGTCCCGTAAGTGAAACACATCGACAACGACGAAGACATCACAGGAGACAATCACCCACAAACACACAGTGATAATGCCCTACCTAAATATGACTCTTGATTAGAGGAAAATGCAAACCACCTGCCTCTAATCAAGAGCCATACCAGGCAAACCGAAACCAACATAGAAACAGGTAACATAGACTGCCCACCCAAAACACATGCCCTGACCAAAAACACATAAAAACTAACATAAATAGGTCAGGACTGTTACAGTACCCCCCCCCCAAGGTGCGAACGCCGGGCGCACCAGCACAAAGTCCAGGGGAGGGTCCGGGTGGGCAGTTGACCACGGTGGTGGTTCCGGTTCCGGACGCTGTCCCCATACCACCATAGTCACTCCCCTCTTCTGTCTACCCCTACCACTGACCACCCAAACATTACCTTCCCCTAAATAATCAGCTAGCACCGGAACAAGGGGCAGCACCGGGACAAGGGGTAGCACCGGGACAAGGGGCAGCACAAAAACAAGGGGCAGCACCAGGATAAGGACCATCACTGGAATAAGGGGCAGCACCGGGACAAGGGGCAGCACCGGGACAAGGGGCAGCACCGGGACAAGGGGCAGCACCGGGACAAGGGGCAGCACCGGGACAAGGGGCAGCACCGGGACAAGGGGCAGCACCGGGACAAGGGGCAGCACCGGGACAAGGGGCAGCACCGGGACAAGGGGCAGCACCGGGACAAGGGGCAGCACCGGGACAAGGGGCAGATCCCGGCTGAAGGACTCTGGCAGGTCCTGTTTGGACGGCTCTGGCAGGTCCATGCTGGCTGACGGCTCTCGACGCTCATGGCAGACTGACGGCTCTCTACGCTCATGGCAGGCTGACGGCTCTCGACGCTCATGGCAGGCTGACGGCTCTCGACGCTCATGGCAGGCTGACGGCTCTCGACGCTCATGGCAGGCTGACGGCTCTCGACGCTCATGGCAGGCTGACGGCTCTCGACGCTCATGGCAGGCTGACGGCTCACGACACTCATGGCAGGCTGACGGCTCACGACGCTCATGGCGCTCTGACGGCTCTGGCTGCTCATGGCTCTCTGACGGCTCTGGCTGCTCATGGCTCACTGACGGCTCTGGCTGCTCATGGCTCTTTGACGGCTCTGGCTGCTCATGGCTCACTGACGGCTCTGGCTGCTCATGGCTCACTGACGGCTCTGGCTGCTCATGGCTCACTGACGGCTCTGGCTGCTCATGGCTCACTGACGGCTCTGGCAGATCCTGTCTGGTTAGCGGCTCTGGCAGATCCTGTCTGGTTGGCGGCTCTGGCAGATCCTGTCTGGTTGGCGGCTCTGGCAGATCCTGTCTGGTTGGCGGCTCTGGCAGATCCTGTCTGGTTGGCGGCTCTGGCAGATCCTGTCTGGTTGGCGGCTCTGGCAGATCCTGTCTGGCTGACGGCTCTAGCGGCTCCTGTCTGGCTGATGGCTCTAGCGGCTCCTGTCTGGCTGACGGCTCTGTAGGCTCATGGCAGACGGGCGGCTTTGCAGGCTCATGGCAGACGGGCGGCTTTGCAGGCTCCTGGCAGACGGATGGCTCAGATGGCGCTGGGAAGACGGATGGCTCAGATGGCGCTGGGAAGACAGATGGCTCAGATGGCGCTGGGGAGACGGATGGCTCAGATGGCGCTGGGGAGACGGATGGCTCAGATGGCGCTGGGGAGACGGATGGCTCTGGCCGGATATGGCGCACTGTAGACCTGGTGCGTGGTGCCGGAACTGGAGGCACCGTGCTAATGATAAGCACCTTCCTACTAGTGCGGGGAGCAGAGACAGGGCACACTGAACTCTCAAAGCGTACTCTATACCTGGTGCGTGGTACCGGCACTGGTGGCACCTGGCTGAGGGCACGCACCTCAGGACTAGTACGGGGAGAAGTGACAGTGTGTACAGGACTTGGGAGACGCACAGGTGGCTTAGTGCGTGGGGCCGGAACTGGAGGCACCGAACTGGATACACGCACTATAAGGAGAGTGCGTGGAGGAGGAACAGGGCTCTGGAAATGCACTGGTAGCCTAGTGCGTAATATAGGCACTGTAGGTACTAGGCTGGGGCGGGGAGGTGGCGCCGGAAATACCGGACCGTGCAGGCGTACTGGCTCTCTTGAGCATTGAGCCTGCCCAACCTTACCTGGTTGAATGCTCCCGGTCGCCCTGCCAGTGCGGCGAGGTGGAATAGCCCGCACTGGGCTATGCAGGCGAACCGGGGAAACCATGCGTAAGGCAGGTGCCATGTATGCCGGCCCGAGGAGACGCACTGGAGACCAGACGCGTTGAGCCGGCCTCATGACACCTGGCTCAATGCCCAATCTAGCCCTACCAGTGCGGGGAGGTGGAATAACCCGCACTGGGCTATGCACACGTACAGGAGACACCGTGCGCTCTACTGCGTAACACGGTGTCTGCCCGTACTCCCGCTCTCCACGGTTAGCCTGGGAAGTGGGCGCAGGTCTCCTACCTGCCCTTGGCCCACAACCCCTTAGCCCCCCCCCAAGAATTTTTTGGGAATTACTCACGGGCTTTTCGGGCTTCCGTGCAAGACGCGTCCCCTCATAACTCCGGTTCTTCACTCCAGTAGCCTCTGCTCTCCTCAGTGCCTCCACCTGTTCCCATGGGAGGCGATCCCTTCCAGCCAGGATCTCCTCCCATGTGTAGCAACCTTTACCGTCCAATACATCGTCCCAAGTCCATTCCTCCTTCTTGCGCTGTCCCTTTCTCCTTTGACTCCGCTGCTTGGCTCTGGGTTGGTGGGTGATTGTCTCCTGTGATGTCTTCGTTATGTTAGATGTATTCACTTTTGGAGCTGTTTGGCTGTTCGTTCGTTTCGATGTCCGTTCCTGTTCGTGAGTTTACGTTTGTCCATGTAAGTTTATGTTCAGGTTGCGTGTACGTCGTTTTTTCTTATTTTGTAGTTTGTTGAAAGTGTTTTGTTTGTTTTTCGTGTCATCAGTTATCGTTGTAAATAAATAAAGATGGCATATTTCCCAGACTCCGCATTTTGGTCAGAAGATCCTTCTCTCCTCACCTCATCTGAGGATGAGGAAAGCGACAGCTATGACATATCCCATGTGTAACTCTGTGTAGTTTTTGTCGCACTGCTTTGCTTTATCTTGGCCAGGTCGCAGTTGTAAATGAGAACTTGTTCTCAACTGGCCTACCTGGTTAATGGTGAAATACATTTTTTTAAATTAAATACGTTTACCCTACATCTGACATACAGTGCATTCGGAAAGTATTCAGACCTCTTGACCTTTTCCACATTTTGTTACGATACAGGCTTATTCTAAAATGGATGAAATAGTTTTTTCCCCTCATTAATCTAGACACAATAACCCATAATGACAAAGTGAAAACAGTTTTCTGAAATCTTTGCAAATGTATAAAAAAATACAGAAATACCTTATTTCAGTATTCATACCTTTTGCTATGAGACTCGGAATTGAGCTCAGGTGCATCCTGTTTCCATTGATCATCCTTGAGATGTTTCTACAACTTGATTGGCAGTGGTGGGACCAAGTCATTGTTTTACAAGTCACAAGTAAGTCTCGAGTTTTAGCATTCAAGTCCCAAGTCAAGTTCCAAGTCAAGACAGGTAAGTCCGAGTCATGTCTCAAGTCCTAAACTTTGAGTTTCGAGTCCTAAACAAGTCATAATGTGCTCTTCACCAAATGTAATACTCTTGTTAAAAGTATGAAATGGTAAGTTATTATATTACATTTACGCAAATCATGAATGCTATAAAAAAATATATATATTATTACTTTCCAAATAAACATTATATTTCCTTGGAAATACATGGGTAGCCATGAGAAAGATCCCTCCATAGTGATCGACTATTAAGGATCACTATGGGGCGCAATCGGGCGATGTTGGCTTGTACACAATCGCCCAACCTTAACACACACACACACACACACACACACACACACACACACACACACACACACACACACACACACACACACACACACACACACACACACACACTCTCTGTGTGTGGTTACAGTAGGCTAACGTATGTTAATGGTTTTAGAAACATTAGTAACATCAGGCAGGATTTAGGCTACCAACTGCCTAGCCAGTTGTAGCTCAATCTTGGGTGCAATGATCACGTTCCCGCACTGACTAACTGTGTTGAGGCTCATTGATTTAATGTTACGTTAGCCTACATGCTAACCAAGCAAAGTTATATATGGCTATATTAGCCACGACTTATCGTTCTTTGTGTAGCTTCAAATATTGAACAAAGTTGGAAGTTGTTACGCCTCTGTCTGTAATTTTCTTCCTGCATGTTTTGCAAGTTGCAATTCGTTTTTTGTTGACTACAGCGTAGTCTTTATATCTTTCCAAGGGCTCCGACTAAATTCACCCACCGACATTCCTCTGCAATGCCATGCGCAACTTTTTCTCAGCTGGCACAATTTGAATGGCTTCAAACTGTAATCTGTTAACTAGGATAGGGGGCAGCATTTTCACGTTTGGATGAAAAGCATACCCAAATTCAACTGCCAGCTACTCATCCCCCAGAAGATAAGATATGCATATTGTTGGTAGATTTGGATAGAAAACACTCTGAAGTTTTTAAAACTGTTTGAATCATGTCTGTGAGTATAACAGAATTTATTCAGCAGGCAAAACCCAGAGGACAAATCATTCAGATTTGTTTTTTTTGAGGTCACTCTCTTTTCAATGAGTTTCATTGGGAAACCAGATTTCTAAGGGACCTGCTTCCAGTTCCTACCGTTTCCACTGGATGTCAACAGTCTTGAGAAATTGGTTGAGGTAATTCCTTTGTGTAATGAAGAAGTACGGCCATCTTGAACGAGAGTCACATGAAGTGTCCTGTTAGATAGAAGCGCGTGACCAGAAAGCTATAGTTGGTTTTAATCCTGTATTGAACACAGATCATCCCGTCTTCAATTTTATCGATTATTAACGTAAAAAAATACCTAAAGTTGTATTACAAAAGTAGTTAGACATTGTTTGGCAAAGTTTACAGGTAACCTTTGAGATATTTTGTAGTCACGTTTGAGCAAGTTGGAACCGGTGTTTTTCTGGATCAAACGCGCTAAATAAAATTGACATTTTGGATATATATCGATGGAATTAATCGAACAAAAGGACCATTTGTGATGTTAATGGGACATATTGGAGTGCCAACAACAGAAGCTTGTCAAAGGTAAGGCATGAATTATATTTTATTTCTGCGTTTTGTGTCGCGCCTGCAGGGTTGAAATATGCTTCTCTGTCTTTGTTTACTATTGTGCTATCCTCAGATAATAGCATCGTTTGCTTTCGCCGAAAAGCCTATTTGAATTCTGACATGTTGGCTGGATTCAAACCCAGTGTAGCTTTAATTTGGTATCTTTCATGTGTGATTTAATGAAAGTTAGATTTTTATAGTAATTTTCATAGTAATGAATTTGAATTTGGCGCTCTGCATTTTCTCTGGCTTTTTGCCAAGTGAGACAGTAGCGTCCCGCCTAAACTCAGATTTTTGGATATAAATATGAACTTTACCGAACAAGACATACATGTATTGTGTAACATGAAGTCCTATGAGTGTCATCTGATGAAGATCATCAAAGGTTAGTGATTAATTTTATCTCTATTTCTGCTTTTTGTTACTCCTCTCTTTGGCTGGAAAAATTGCTGTGTTTTTCTGTGGCTATGTACTGACCTAACATAATCGTTTGGTGTGCTTTCGCCGTAAATCCTTTTTGAAATCAGACATGTTGGCTGGATTCACAACAAGTGTAGCTTTAATTTGGTGTCTTTCATGTGTGATTCCATCAAAGTTAGATTTTTATAGTAATATATTTGAATTTGGTGCTCTGCATTTTTACTGGCTTTTGGCCAAGTGGGATGTTAGCGTCCCACATATCCTAGAGAAGTTAAATTAAGAATTGATGTGCTGCAAACTTTTTTAATGGCATAATTTTTATATTTGGGCTTGGGGAGGGTATCAAGTCAGTTTGTCAAAAGGCTCAAGTCCAAGATGAGTCACGAGCCATTGGTGTTAAAGTCAAGGTCGAGATGCAAATCATCATATTTGTGACTCGAGTCTGACTCGAGTCCAAGTCATGTGACTTGAGTCTACACTTTTGTTGATTGAAGTCCACTGTGGTAAATTAAATTAACTGGACATGATTTGGAAAGGCACACACCTGTCTATATAAGGTCCCACAGTTGACAGTGCATGTCAGAGCAAAAACCAAGGAATTGTCCGTAGAGCTCGGAGACAGGAATGTGTCGATGCACAGGTCTGGGGAAGGGTACCAAAACATTTCTGCAGTATTGAAGGTCCCAAAGAACACAGTGGCCTCCATCATTCTTAAATGGAAAAAGAATGACTCTCAGACCATGAGAAACAAGCTTCTCTGGTCTGATGAAACCAAGATTGAACTCTTTGACCTGAAGGACAAGGGTCACGTCTGGAGGGAACCTGGCACCATCCCTACGGTGAAGCATGTTGGTGGCAGCATCATACTGTGGGGATGTTTTTCAGCAGCAGGGACGATCACGAGTCAGGATATGACCCAGATGCAGACACGATAGGCAGATAGTACAGGGGTGGGCCTCGAAACAGAAGACATACCTTCTGCCCGAGCCAATAGCGGTGAACAGCAGTCCGGTGGCAATCCGCTTGTCACGGATACCTGGATGTGGTCTTCAAAAGAGTGGCCCGGGCTCTCTTCCAGGTAGGGGTAAAACGATAGGAGAGGAAAGCGCAAGGGTGCAACTTTGGTCCTGGGCAGAACGCTGGAACAGGACGGCCCCCACTCCGACATCCGAGGCGTCGACCTCCACCACAAACTGACGGGACGGGTCCTGATGGATTAAGTTGGGGGCTGTAGTGAATCGACGTTTCAGGTCAGAGAACTCCTGGTCAGCTGCTGCAGACCACGTGATGGGAACCTTGGGATAGGTGAGTGCAAAGAGGGGGGAAGCCAGGATGCTGTAACCCCGGATGAAGTGGCGGTAGAAATGAGCAAACCCCAGGACACATTGCAACTACACTCTGGATGTGGTTTGAGGCCAATCCACCACCGCTCTCACCTTGTCTGGATCCATCTGTAAATATCCTGCAGCGATGACATATCCTAGGAAGGAGATGGTGGAGCGATGGAATTCACACTTCTCTGCTTTAATGAAAAGCTGGTTCTCCAGGAAACGCTGAAGGACTTGTCGGATGTGGAGGATGTGTTCTTCAGCTGAACAGTAATAGACAAAACACAAACCGGTTCAGCATGTTCCAGAGCACATCGTTGACCAGGGCCTGGAACCCCGCGGGAGCGTTGGTCAGTCCAAATGGCATAATTGAGTACTCATAGTGCCCGCTAGCCGTGTTAAAGGCTGTTTTCCACTCATCTCCCTCCCGTATCTGAACCAGATGGTAGGCTTTCTGACAGTCCAACTTGGAGAAGATGATCGCTTCCTGAAGAGGTTTGAAAGCCGAGGAGATGAGATGTAGAGGGTAACGTTTTTTAACCATGATGTCATTAAGACAGCTGCTGTCAATACACATGTGCAGGGTTTTGTCCTTCTTCTCCACAAAGAAGAACCTTGCGCGGGCGGGAGAGGCCTATGGACAAATTATCCCTACAGTGAGAGAGTTCTCAATGTACTCCTCCATAGCCTTGGTCTCCAGACCCAACAAGGAGTAAAGCCGCCCCCGAGGGGGTGTAGTGCCCGGGAGAAGATCAATGGTGCAGTCGTAGTGTCGATGGAGGGAGAGACGCTGCGCGGGCCTTGTTGAAGACTTCCTTAAGGTCCATGTACTTAACGGGAATGGCGGAGAGATCCGAGGCTTCTCTCAAGCCTGCAGGATCGACTTAAGAGAATGAGCATGGCAGAACGGGCTCCAAATCAGAATAGAACCAGTAGCCCAGTCAATCAGGGGTACATGTGGAGATTCTATGAGCAGGAACTGCATATACACACTGTGATTTCCTGATCGATCAAAATCGTAGTGCGGGTGACTCTTCCAATAGAGCACCCATCCAGCGCTCTGACATCCATGGAAATGGAGAGGGGGGATTGAGTGGTAATGCCCAGCTCCGTCACTAAGGTAGCATCGATAAAACTCTCATCGGCCCCAGAGTCAAAAAGCACCCAGAGTGGTCACCCCACAAAAGGGTGGCATGGAAAGTGGTGAAAGTAACAGGAGATTGGAAAAATCCCTGTATGGTTCACCAGAGTACTCGTACCTACTGATGAGCCTGGTCTTTCAATGGACACGTGGAAATATAATGTCCTGTAGTCCCGCAATACAGACAGCTCCTGGTGTTCAGTCTGCATAAACTTTCATCCGGAGACAATCGAGCTCTTCCCAGTAGCTTGGGCTCTAGAGGAGGCGAGTTGACCGCCCTCTGCGATTTCCGTGAGCACTCGGGTGACATCGGATTATCTCGGAAATGACTTTGGAGGTTTCCGGGATTCCTCAGAGGCGAGGTGGGAATCGAGGGCGAGCAATGGCGACAGGGAACAGATTCCCTCTCCCTCCTACATTTTCGAAGCCGCCCATCGATCTGGATGGTCAAGGCTATGAGGGAGTCGCGGTCCATGGGCAGCTCCCAGGCTGCGAGCTCGGGCTGCGAGCCCGGGCTTGATCACCTCCGATAATCCTTGAAGGAACATTTTTAACAATGCTTCTTGGTTCCAGGCACTCTCCGCCGGCAATGTGCGAAAATCCAATTCTGGAGTCTTGACGTCGCTGGAGCAGTTTACGAGCAGCCTCGCTCCCGGACAACAGAGAATCGAACACCTTCTGTACTTCCGCCACAAACTCCTCTAGACTGAGGAAGACGGCGGACTGTTGCTCCCACACCGCCGTAGCCCAGGCGAGTGCACTCCCGGACATCAGTGTTATGAGGAACGCTATGCTCGAGCAGTCCGAGGGGAACAACGAAGGCTGCAGCTCGAAGATGAGGGAGCACTAGGAGAGAAAGGCCCGGCAGGTTCCAGAATCCGGAGGAGGAAAGCGGGATTCTCAGGACACTGGGGTAGGCTGGGAAGAAGCACCGCTGGTGGCAGGGTTGCTGAGAGTCTGAGGAATTACTGGTGTGGCTTGCTGCCTTGCACGGAATCTGTGGAATTGCTCCAGAAATGTTTCGAACACATGGTCATGGCATTCTGCCAGGGTATGGAGTAACTCCATAAAGCATTGCAGTAACTCCTCGTGTATTCCAATGGTGGCTTCTTGCTGGGAGACAGAATTGTGGAGCTGGTCTGAGTCTGCTGGGTCAGTCATGGTCAGGGCAGGTAAAGGTTCGTAATCAGGTCAGAGTCGGGCAGGTACAGGACGGCAGGCAGGCTCAGGGTCAGGGCATGCAGAATGTTTCCTAGTTTTCCCGGTTCTGACCATTTACTTGAGAAACAGGAAAACGGGAAAAGCACGCAGGTAAGACCTGACAAGACAAGATGAACTGACAACAGACAAACAGAGAACACAGGTATAAATGCTCAGGGGATAATGGGGAAGATGGGCGACACCTGGAAGTGGGTGGAGACGAGCACAAATACAGGTGAAACAAATCAGGGTGTGACAGGGACTGGGAGACTAGTCAGGATCGAGGAAAAGATGAACGGAGCAAAGTACAGAGAGATCCTTGATGAAAACCTACTCCAGAGCGCTCAGGACCTCAGACTGGGGCAAAGGTTCACCTTCAAATCAGACAACAACCCTAAGCACACAGCCAAGACAACACAGAAGTGACTTTGGGACAAGTCGCTGAATGTCCTTGAGTGGCCCAAGAGCCTGGATTTGAACCAGATCTAACATCTCTGAAGAGACCTGAAAATAGCTGTGCAGCGATGCTCCTCATCCTTCCTGACAGAGCTCTGCAGAGAAGAATGGGAGAAACTCCCCAAATACAGGTGTGCCAAGCTTGTTGTGTCATACCTAAGAAGACTCAAGGCTGTCATTGCTGCCAAAGGTTTTTATTTAAAAAAAATGTATTTAACCAGGTCAAGTCAGTGAAGAACAAATGTTTATTTACAATGACGGCCTACCAGGGAACAGTGGGTTAACTGCCTTGTTCAGGGGCACAACGACAGATTTTTACCTTGTTAGCTCGGGGATTCGATCCAGCAACCTTTCGGTTACTGGCTCAAAACTCTAACCACTAGGCTACCTGGCACCCCATGTGCCTCAACAAGTATTTTATTTGCTATGTAAAAAACAAAAAACGGATTTTGCTTTGTCATTATGGGGTATTGTGTGTAGATTGATGATGGAAAAGAAATATTTAATACATTTTAGAATAAGGCTGTAACGTCAATGGGCCTGGATACTTTCCGAATGCAGTGTATATCCCAGGCATTTCACTTAAAAATCTGGCTTTCTGTGAGACTAGACTGAGCCAATTAAACACTAGACTCTTATAAAGCAGAGTCTCACAGTAGTGGAGTAGACAGGAGGTTGCTTATCTCTAACCTGATTTGGCTGCCCTCAATGCAATATTTCTTCCATTTGGGCTCAAACCCCATACAGAGGGGGGGGGGGGGGGTTGTGTGTGTGTGTGTGTGTGTGTGTGTGTGTGTGTGTGTGTGTGTGTGTGTGTGTGTGTGTGTGTGTGTGTGTGTGTGTGTGTGTGTGTGTGTGTGTGTGTGTGTGTGTGTGTGTGTGTGTGTGTGTGAGATAAACAACCTCCAGTCAACTCTACTACTGTGCGACTCTGCTTTATAAGAGTCTAAACACATACAGACACATACAGGTTCTCTCTCCTGTGTGGCCCTCCACTCCAACACTTCCTTGCCTCAGACGGGAGTTAAACTAATAAGGGACTCCACAGAGCAGCTATGACACCATGGCGCAAGAAAGGCTGGGAGGGAGGGAGGGAGGGAGGGAGGGAGGAAAAGAGAGATGAAAGAGATGTGGGAGAGTAGACAGCTGCTGGGGCTAAAATAAGAGGAGGTCAGGGAGTCCAAAAACCTGTGTCGTGCTGTGTGTGTGTGATAGCAGGGGTGTAGTGAGGTGGGCTGGGCTGGGAGGTTGGGGATGTTGGGGGACGTGAGGTGCGAAGACACGAGCTCTGGACCTCTTCACATGCCCTCCATCAACACCAGCACAATCCAATCCCCCCTCTCACCCCAGCCTTTCTCCCTCTCTTTTTCTTGTTCTCTTCCCATCCCATAGCAACACTATCCTGCCCAGCCCCCTGCCCCTTGTCTCCCAGACCTGCCACCTCCTGTTTCCCCACCTACTGTGGGGACATTGGAGATTTTTTTCTGTGATTTTCCCCCCGCTCTCTCTATCCTTCTCTCTCTCTCTCTCTCTGTCTATATCCCTCCCTCTCTCTCTCTCCCTCTCTCTTTATCCTTCTTTCTCTCTATGCCCCTCTCTCTGTCCCTCCCTCTCTGTCCCTCCCTCTCTGTCCCTCTCTCTCTGTCCCTCTCTCTCTGTCCCTCTCTCTCTGTCCCTTGTCTTGGAGCTGTTATTGCGGGCCTTTGTCTGATTCAGGTCAGCGACGGGAGGTGCAGAGAATGCGATTTCAGCTCCCCCACTGCCTGGACATGTAGAGGATGAGAGATTTGAGGAGAAGGAGGGGAGGAGGGCAGTAGAAGAGGAGGGTGTGGGTGCCTACTGAACCCACCCAGTCCCCGAAAGTACAGCATGCTTTGTGGATACAAAGTCTGTGTGTGTATCTGACTCAGAAAATGGAAGACTGAGATTGCATGGGGTACTTTCGGAAGACACACACACAGTCAGTGTCTAAGAAATATTACAGTGGTTTTCAGTAAACTGGCCATCCTGTTATTGTAAGTGATGGGCAACTGTCAAAATAGTTATTCATTTATTCAATTACAGTGGAGAATTCCTACTTTCACAACTTACTTAACACCTTACCTGACTCACAGTTTCAGCTGACACAGATATGGCTTAACCTCCGATCCTGAAGTAACAGACTGCCCCTCCCCTCCTCACAATGAGGGCATCTTCAAATGTGATGTGCCTCTTAACCAACACAACTCTCCATTACATTCCATCAAAGCCCCCATCCACACATAAGCAGCCCTCAGAGCTAAAGTAGCTCAGGAGGTAAGAGGTTAAACGTGGCCCATGCAGCCAGACGCCCATCATGTCCTTCGCCCCGTAATGACTCGTCTGTAGGCCGACTGACTGGAGAACAGGTGTCATCAGATCCCCCATCGCATCACCAGGGTCAGCCCTTTTCCCCATAATCCCCCCGACTGCTGATGACAGCATGATTGAAGGAAAAGAGAGGTGGAGGAAGGGAAGAGAGGAAGAGGGGAAGGGTTGGCGCCCACAGGAAAGAGAGAGAGAGAAAAAACCTTGACGGAGGCAGTGGATAAGACTCAATTTGAGAAAGCCTGTAGTGGGAAATGACTGTTTTTAGCCCCCATCATGTTATACAGCAAGGCACCTTTACTGGGGCCCGTAGGCAATTTTATAGGCTGTTTCTGCTGTGGGTTTTACTGGATGTGTAGTTAATAGTTTATATAGTTTAGTGGGAGCAGCAGGGATTAAAGATGGAGTGTTGTTCATCAGAGAGAGGGGGGGGGGGGGTATTTATCCGTAGACAGCCAGGGGTTTGGATGTGGTACAGACTGCCCAATCTGACCCGTGCTGGGTCTATCGTAGCACAGGCTCCCTCACAGTCCAATGGTTATGCTTTAAATGGATGAACAACCATGTATTTTTGCCTGTGCATTCCCCCTTCATCTGTCTCTGTCCACTTCTCTCTCTCTCTCTCTGTTTCTCCACTTCAATGTCGGGTTTCTCTGTCCTTCTCCCTGTTGTTTCCTACTCTCTCCATCCCCTCATCATCCATCTCTCTAGGCTTCCCTCTTTCATTTAATCTTTCTCTCTTGTTCCCTCTATCACGCCGCACTTTCCCCCCTCCCCTCACACCCTCTTTCACGCCACCTCCCTCCCTGCATCTCCTCCTCTTTCCTCTCTCCATCCTCCTCCTCTCAGACCCTTCGGTCCATGTGGGCAGACTGCTGACTCGGGGTTGTATAGTTCCTATTGTTCAGCTGTAGCTGTGATCTGAGGTAGAGACAGTAAACACTTGTCACGTTCCTGACCTATTTATGTTAGTTGTTATGTGTGTTAGTTGGTCAGGACGTGAGGTTGGGTGGGCATTCTATGTTATTTGTTTCTATGTTGGTTTTGGTTTGCCTGGTATGGCTCTTGATTAGAGGCAGGTGGTTTGCGTTTTCCTCTAATCAAGAGTCATATTTAGGTAGGGCATTCTCACTGTTTGTTTGTGGGTGATTGTCTCCTGTGTCAGTATGTATGTTCGTACCACACATGACTGTAGCGTTTGTTTGTTTCGTTTCGTTTCGATGTCGTCTGTTTCCTGTACGTAAGTTTATGTTTAGTTATTTAAGTTTATGTTCAGGTTTCGTCAACGTCGTTTTCTTGTTTTGTAGTTTGAAAGTGTTTTGTTTCGTTTTCGTGTGGCCATCGTATTTTTAATAAAGATGGCTTATTTCCCAACTGCTGCGTTTTGGTCTGAAGATCCTTCTCTCCTCACCTCATCCGAGGATGAGGAGAGCACAAGCCGTTACAGAATCACCCACCACGCTAAGACCAAGCGGCAAGGGAAAAATAAACGGAGTAAGGGACAGGAGAAAAACAAGGATTTCTGGACATGGGAACAGATAATGAATGGAGAAGGTCCCTGGGCTAAGGCAGGAGAAAATCGCCGTTCTCAGGAAGAAAGGGAGACAGCTAAAGCCCAGGAGCGGTGGTTTAAGGAGGCAGCAAGGAGACGTGGCTGGAAGCCCGAAAAGCCATGGGAACAGGTGGAGGCACTGAGGAGAGCAGAGGCTACCGGGGAGAGGAACCGGAGCTATGAGGGAACGCGTCTGGCACGGAAGCCGAAAAAGCCCGTAAGTAATTCCCAAAAATTTCTTGGGGGGGGGCTAAGAGGTAGTGGGCCAAGGGCAGGTAGGAGACCTGCGCCCACTTCCCAGGCTTACCGTGGAGAGCGGGAGTACGGGCAGGCGCCGTGTTACACAGTAGAGCGCACGGTGTCTCCTGTACGAGTGCATAGCCCAGTGCGGGTTATTCCACCTCCCCGCACTGGTAGGGCTAGATTGAGTATTGAGCCAGGTGTCATGAGGCCGGCTCAACGCGTCTGGTCTCCAGTGCGTCTCCTCGGGCCGGCATACATGGCACCTGCCTTACGCATGGTTTCCCCGGTTCGCCTACATAGGCCGGTGCGGGTTATTCCACCTCCCCGCACTGGTCGGGCAACCGGGAGCATTCAACCAGGTAAGGTTGGGCAGGCTCAATGCTCAAGAGTGCCAGTACGTCTCCACAGTCCGGTATTTCCGGCACCACCTCCCCGCCCCAGCCTAGTACCTACAGTGTCTACACTACGCACTAGGCTACCAGTGCGTATCCTGAGCCCTGTTCCTCCTCCACGCACTCTCCCTGTAGTGCGTGTATCTAGCCCGGTGCCTCCAGTTCCGGCCCCACGCACTAAGCTACCAGTGCGTCTCCAGAGCCCTGTACAAACTGTATCTTCTCCCCCTACTAATCCTGATGTGCTTGTCCTCAGCCCGGCGTCACCAGTGCCGGTACCACGCATCAGGGATAGAGTAGGCTTTGAGAGTACAGTGTGCCCTGTCCCTGCTCCCCGCACTAGTAGGAAGGTGCTTGTCATTAGCACGGTGCCTCCAGTTCCGGCACCACGCACCAGGTCTACAGTGCACCGTATCCGGCCAGAGCCATCCGTCTCCCCAGCGCATCTGAGCCATCCGTCTCCCCAGCGCCATCTGAGCCATCCGTCTCCCCAGCGCCATCTGAGCCATCCGTCTCCCCAGCGCCATCTGAGCCATCCGTCTCCCCAGCGCCGTCTGAGCCATCCGTCTGCCATGAGCCTGCAAAGCCGCCCGTCTGCCATGAGCCTGCAAAGCCGCCCGTCTGCCATGAGCCTACAGAGCCGTCAGCCAGACAGGAGCCGCTAGAGCCGTCAGCCAGACAGGAGCCGCTAGAGCCGTCAGCCAGACAGGATCTGCCAGAGCCGCCAACCAGACAGGATCTGCCAGAGCCGCCAACCAGACAGGATCTGCCAGAGCCGCCAACCAGACAGGATCTGCCAGAGCCGCCAACCAGACAGGATCTGCCAGAGCCGCCAACCAGACAGGATCTGCCAGAGCCGCCAGCGAGCCATGAGCAGCCAGAGCCGTCAGAGAGCCATGAGCAGCCAGAGCCGTCAGAGAGCCATGAGCAGCCAGAGCCGTCAGAGAGCCATGAGCAGCCAGAGCCGTCAGAGCGCCATGAGCAGCCAGAGCCGTCAGAGCGCCATGAGCAGCCAGAGCCGTCAGAGCGCCATGAGCAGCCAGAGCCGTCAGAGCGCCATGAGCAGCCAGAGCCGTCAGAGCGCCATGAGCGTCGAGAGCCGTCAGCCTGCCATGAGCGTCGAGAGCCGTCAGCCTGCCATGAGCGTCGAGAGCCGTCAGCCTGCCATGAGCGTCGAGAGCCGTCAGCCTGCCATGAGCGTCGAGAGCCGTCAGCCTGCCATGAGCGTCGAGAGCCGTCAGCCTGCCATGAGCGTCGAGAGCCGTCAGCCTGCCATGAGCGTCGAGAGCCGTCAGCCTGCCATGAGCGTCGAGAGCCGTCAGCCAGCCATGAGCGTCGAGAGTCGTCAGTCAGCCATGAGCTGCCCTTCAGCCTAAAAAGGCTAGATACCCAGAACTGCCCATCAGTCCAGAGCTGTCTCTCTGTCCGGAGCTGCCTTTCAGTCCGGAGTTGCCCCTCTATCCTGATCTCCCTCTCTATCTTTATCTACCTCTATATTCTTATCTATCCCTCTGTATTGATTTATCTCTCTGTCCCGGTGTTGTCCTTATTGGGTGTGTTATTAAGAGGATTTTGTGGGGGAGAAAAGAGGGTGGACATTTTTGGAGGGAGGAAGCTAGGATGGATTATGGTGGGGTGGGAACCGCGCCCGGAGCCTGAGCCACCACCGTGGTTAGATGCCCACCCAGACCCTCCCCTAGTCCTTGTGCTGGTGCGTCCGGAGTTCGCACCTTGTGGGGGGGGTACTGTCACGTTCCTGACCTATTTATGTTAGTTGTTATGTGTGTTAGTTGGTCAGGACGTGAGGTTGGGTGGGCATTCTATGTTATTTGTTTCTATGTTGGTTTTGGTTTGCCTGGTATGGCTCTTGATTAGAGGCAGGTGGTTTGCGTTTTCCTCTAATCAAGAGTCATATTTAGGTAGGGCATTCTCACTGTTTGTTTGTGGGTGATTGTCTCCTGTGTCAGTATGTATGTTCGTACCACACATGACTGTAGCGTTTGTTTGTTTCGTTTCGTTTCGATGTCGTCTGTTTCCTGTACGTAAGTTTATGTTTAGTTATTTAAGTTTATGTTCAGGTTTCGTCAACGTCGTTTTCTTGTTTTGTAGTTTGAAAGTGTTTTGTTTCGTTTTCGTGTGGCCATCGTATTTTTAATAAAGATGGCTTATTTCCCAACTGCTGCGTTTTGGTCTGAAGATCCTTCTCTCCTCACCTCATCCGAGGATGAGGAGAGCACAAGCCGTTACAACACTGCTAGTCCTCTGTAGTGGTGATACAGTACCTGTGTGTCATGGACTCTGGCACCCACAGCAAACTTCACAGGGAGGCTGAAAATTAAACAGGGCCTCCCTCCCAACCTTTGGCCTAGATATGTGTGAGCTTCAAAACAGCCACCTAGTGTGCGTGCGTGCGTGTGCGTGCGTGCGTGCGTGTGTGTGTGTCTGTCTTTGAGCGCCGCATGCCTGCCTCTTTGCATCAGAGTGCCAGGCCCTTCAAACACAACTCTAGCCAGCTGGGTCAAACAATAGTCTGGGCCCCTGTCCTCTCACTCCTCTCTGACATCCCTTTCTCACTTCTTTCTGACCTCCCTCTCTCATTCTCTCACTTTTCTCTGACCTCCCTCCCTCTCTCCTCCCTCTCCCCCCCTCTCTCCTCTCTCCTCCCCCCCCCCCTCTCCCCCCTCTCCCCCCTCTCTCCTCCCTCTCTCCTCCCTCTCCCCCCCTCTCTCCCCCCTCTCTCCTCCCTCTCTCCTCCCTCTCGGGCTGAACTGGAGCACTTCCATGCTGACCGTGAAATCTCAACAGAACATATAGTGTATACACAAACAGATACGTAGACTCAGACAGTTATTAGCTACAGACCCAGACCAACACACACTCACACAAATAGACACACACAGAGATGAAGGCAAACACATCTTACTAACACAAATAAACACACACTAACAGAACACACACACACACAGGGGAGCTAAGGGGCCCGGCTTCAGCTGGCTGGACATCAAGCCACACTTCACACCTCGGCTCGATAGCCTTTATTGGGTTAGATCCCACCGGGTCAGAGGGGAGGGAAGAGAAATACCTTGGCTACACTAAAACAACATCATAGATCCATGGCCTAGGCTCCGGAGCAAAAAAAATGGCAGACGTTTACAAAACTACTATTTTTACGAGTCTGACTGAAATTGAACAGAAATACCCCAAAAACTACAAGAGGGGCATTGATGTAGATAATCAGAAATACCCTATAGTCAATTATGAGAATAAGATGTCCTGGAAATTACGTTTTCAAAAGGAAATGGGTTATTTTGCCAATTGAGGCAACATGTTTATCTATTATTTTAAGATAAATGAATGAATTTCCTCGACCTAAGGGTATTTCTGTTTCTCACCTTATGGTAGTTGTTGACAGAAGAAAAGTCTTCTCTCAGCCACAGTGACCAGTTAGTTACACGTTGGTGCCCAGAGAGTGAAAAAATAGCACCTTGTGCACCACCAACATGTATCCAATTTCAACTCAGTGCTCAGATCTTTATTTTTTATGTCCAACTCTTCTGAAGACAATTGTGAGACATATTAGAGGTTTTATACTCAGGTAGAGCAATCCCGACTGCTTGGCGGGAGTTAGTTGTCAAAAACCCTTAAAAAACACTTGTTCTGATGGGGAATTAGCCAATAACCATGGCAAGTGGCTTTGAAGGTGACCCGTATTTAATATTTTTTTTCTGTTTTACTGCTGGCCTGGCGTATTGAACATGAAATACGGCCGTGAGGGGGCGAGGGGCGTGTGAAGGGCAGGGTTGTAAAGGCCTAGTGGAGCGAGGATGGGGGGGAGTCTAAACAAATGATCTGGATGGCGGGGGTGGAGGTGAGGTGAGGCGTAGAAAAGGTTGGGGGGGGGGCACTCCTTGTTTGGTCACAGAGCCTGACTACATGGTTATAGCCCACCGGTGGTTTAGATCAGGGTGTTTTCATTAGGTTGTCATGTGGTTACCACCATATCTTACTACCCTACCACCCCACTGTACAGGAGGAGAGATATAGAGAGAGAAAGAGAGAGACTAATTGTGATGCTCTTTAATGAGACATCCTCACTTAAAAAGGGAGAGAAATAAATCAAATAATATTGTATTTGTCACATGCACCGAATACAACTGGTGTAGACTTTACAGTGAAATGCTTACTTACGAGCCCTTCCCAACGATGCAGAGTTAAAAAATAATAATACAATGAAAAATAGTAACACATGAGGAGTAAAATGTACAAGAATGGAGCTACAGTATACAGGGAGTACCAGTACCAGATCAATGTGCAGGGGTATGAGGTATTTGAGGTAGATTTGTACATGAAGGCAGGATAAAGTGACTAGGCATCAGGATAGATAATAGTAAGGTATTTGAGGTAGATTTGTACATGAAGGCAGGATAAAGTGACTAGGCATCAGGATAGATAATAGTAAGGTATTTCAGGTAGATATGTACATAAAGGAAGGATAAAGTGACTAGGCATCAGGATAGATAATAGTAAGAGTAAAACAAATGAAAGAGCAAATGATGATTGTAAAAGTGTGTGTTTGTGAGTGTGCGTAATGTGTATGTATGTGCGTTTGTAATGCATAATTTTGCGTGTGTGTGTTATGTGTTTGTGTATGCGTATGTAGTGTATGTTAATGTGTGTGGGTATGTCAATGTAGTGTGTGTGAGTGTGTATATGGTGTGTATACATAGTTTAGTAAGTGTGCATAGGGTCAGTGCAAGATGGAGTCAGTCTAGATTCCTCTGTAGAGCTTTGCGATTAGGACGGTGAATTTGCCATATCAAGCAGTGATGCAGCCAGTCAAGATGCTCTCAATGGTGCAGCTGTATAACTTTATGCGGATCTGAGGGCCCATGCCAATTCTTTTCAGCCTCCTGATGGGGAATAGGCGCTGCCATGCCCTCTTCACGACTGTGCGGTTGTGCGTAGACTATGTTAAGTCCTTAGTGATGTGGATGCAAAGGAACTTAAAACTCTCGACCCGCTCCACAACAGCCCCATCGATATGGATGGGGGCATGCTCTCCCCTCTTTTTCCTATAGTCCACGATCACCTCCTTGGTCTTACTGACAATGAAGGAGAGGTTGTTGTCCTGGCACCACACTGCTAAGTCTCTGACCTCCTCCTTGTAGGCTGACTCATCGCCGTCGGTGATCAGGCCAACCACCATCGCGTCATCAATAAACTGATGGTGTTGGAATCGTGTTTGGCCACACAGTAGTGGGTGAACAGGGAGTACAGGACACATCCCTGAGGGGCCCTCATGTTGAGGGTCAGCGTGGCGGAGGTGTTGTTGCCTATCTTCACCACCTGGCGCCGGCCAGTCAGGAAGTCCAGGTTCCAGTTGCAGAGGGAGGGGTTCAGTCCCAGGATCCCTAGCTTGGTTAGTAGTTTGGAGGGGACTATGGTGTTGAATGCTGAGCTGTAGTCGATGAACAGCATTCTTACATCGTTATTTTCCCTTCTGTCCAGGTGGGAGAAGGCAGTGTGAAGTGCAATTGAGATTGCATCATCTGTGGATCTGTGAATTGGAGTGGGTCCAGGGTGTCTAGAATGATGGTGTTGATGTGTGTCATGACCCGCCTTTCAAAGCACTTCATAATTACAGATGTGAGTGCTAAAGGGCGGTAGTCATTTATGCAGGTTACCTTGGTAGCTCTTGGGAACAGTGACAATGGTGGTCAGCTGAAAACAAAGTGGGATTACAGACTGGGACAAGAAGAGATTGAAAATGTCTGTGAAGACACTTGCCAGCTGGTCTGCGCATGCTTTGAGAACGCGCGCTGATATTCCATGATTGTTAACCTGTTTAAACGCTTTGATCACATCGGCCACAGAGGGCAAGATCCCACAGCATCCCAAAAAACAGGGGCTTTCACACAAGGCACAGTGTATTATTCCTTGAAGCGAGCATGAGAGGAATTTAGCTCGTTTGGGAGTTCTGCAAGAAAGAGAGACAAAGTCCACTTTGTCGTGGCAAAGATGACTTGGATGACTTTAAGAATTATGGTAGACAGTTTAAAACTGCTCCCCAATCGTCACAAATTGGCCAGCCTCCTCCATCGCTGCAATCAGAAACAAACAAGGGGAAAGCTCTGAAAAGAACAGAGAAATTGACCCACTCAAACACAGTCCACCAAAAACTATCTTCTCTATCTCTATGTTGCTTCTGCATCTGTCTCTCTGTCTGCCTCCCTTTTGTTAAAGCAGCGAGGGAAAGAAAAGGTCTCAAGGCTGAAATTGCTGTTGTGTGATGTTTGCTGTGCCCAAATCGAGGGACAAATTATGCTGTCAGGAACACATCCAGTCAAGATGAAGAGGAGAGTAGAGGAGAGTAGAGGAGAGCGGTTCAAATGTTTACTGTTCAACACCTTTAATGACTGGTAATGCAAGGGGTGTGGCCGTTCCAATTAAATGTGTGACTGAATCCATCAGAGGGATACTTGGAGTTGTTAGAGCAAATGATAAACTGGCTATTACGTGGTAGTACAATGTTGCTCTGTAAACTGTTATTACATCTGGGAGATGCATTGTGTATGTGTGTGTGCGTGTTCACAAGGGTTAGAGCAGAGTAGTTCGGTGAGAAGGGAGTATTACATGCAAGGCAACTTCCAAAGCAAATCACTTCATCTATAATTACCACTTTTCTCTCTACCTGTTGTGGAGTCTATAATTTCCTACACTTTACAATTCATATACAGACTGTGTGTTTTACTTCTTACCTTCTTTTCAGCTGCCAGTAGCTGTGGTTACCCTGACCTCTCATATGAAGTTGTTTTTCGGCAGGGACGTTATTTGGCAGCTACTGTTTGTGTTTACATGTTGGAGTGTATGAGTGTGTGTGTTTGTGTGTGCGTGTGAGATTTGAATTGAGTGGCTCGAGGCAACAGATAGACAACAGATATATAGTCTCCTCTTTTGTCTGTCTCCTGCCCTCACTAACACACCATTTTGTTTCTGTGGCCCTGATGTGAATCAGGGTTAGCACTTGAATCAGGGTTAACACAACCCAGTGAAAAGGTAGAACGTCTTGTCCTGACCTTGTCCTCGTCTAAGTCTCCTGTTGATGACCTCACACACGCCACTCTTGGAAATACAGACTCAATTGAGAGTTGGGTGGAGCAAAATAATTAAATAATGGTTATGTCACGCCCTGGCTATAGAGAGGTTTTTTATTCTCTATTTTGGTTAGGCCAGGGTGTGACTAGGGTGGGCAGTCTATGTTCTTTTTTCTATGCTGTTGGTTTTCTATGTGTTTGGCCTGGTGTGGTTCCCAATCAGAGGCAGCTGTCTATCGTTGTCTCTGATTGGGAGCCATACTGTCACGCCCTGACCATAGTTTACTTTGTATGTTTCTATGTTTTGTTTGGTCAGGGTGTGATGTGAGTGGGCATTCTATGTTGTATGTCTAGTTTGTCTGTTTCTATGTGTTTGGCCTGATATGGTTCTCAATCAGAGGCAGGTGTTAGTCGTTGTCACTGATTGGGAGCCATATTTAGGTAGCCTGTTTGTCATTGTGGGTTGTGGGTGATTGTTCCTGTGTCTGTGTTTTTCACCATACGGGACTGTTTCGTTTTTGTTCGTTTCACTTTGTTGTTCTGTTCAGTGTTCCATTTTCTTTATTAAAATATGGACACTTACCACGCTGCATCTTGGTCCTCGGATCCTTCCTACTACTCCTCCTCAGAAGAGGAGGAAGACGAGCGTTACACATACTTAGGTAACCTGTTTTCCATTTGTAGATGTGGGTGATTCATTTCTGTTTAGTGTGTGTTGCACCTGACAGAGCTGTTTTGGTTGTCACTTTGTTGTTTTTGCTTTTTAGTGTTCAGTTTCGATTAAACATGACGAACACTTACCACGCTGCGTTTTGGTCTTCACCTTCTTCCGACGACAGCCGTTACAGGTCACTAAGTCAGATTGACTAACACACTCACACAGTGGTAATGTAATGGTCACTAAGTCAGATTGACTAACACACTCACACAGTGGTAATGTAATGGTCACTAAGTCAGATTGACTAACACACTCACACAGTGGTAATGTAATGGTCACTAAGTCAGATTGACTAACACACTCACACAGTGGTAATGTAATGGTCACTAAGTCAGATTGACTAACACACTCACACAGTGGTAATGTAATGGTCACTAAGTCAGATTGACTAACACACTCACACAGTGGTAATGACCATTTCTGAAGATTCATCAACAACTAATCGAGAGATTAGTTTTGACCCAAATATGATGAAAGATGAAGTGTACTGTACAGTACAAACTGTACTCACTGAAATAAATCAATTAGAGTCAGGCGAACAGCGATAACCCTTCAACCAAGAGCAGCTCATTGACTAGGGTACGGTTCTGTCTGAGAAGGTCCAAAGTTGGAACAATTATGGAAATCACACGTGTAATGTGATCATCATTGAAATGCTCAAGTGACAGTGAGAGCTGGGCTGAAGTGAGTGGTCCTCTTCACTGTGATAGCTGGCTGTGTTGGCACTGAGTGCCACAGTATAGAGGGGTGTACAGTAGGATGTCACACTGGCCAACAGAGGGGAGAGAGATTTCCTTAGGATGACAATGGGGCTGGGTTTTTACAGAAACAAAAGATGTTTGTAGATATTCAGTTTCTTTCCTGTCGAGTTTTCCTTATTATTGTAGATAGGTCTACATCCAACAAAATACTGTACATACTGGCAACTAATGTCAGATGCAAGGTGATTATACAGTCTGTTGAAATAATGATGGAACTAGCTATGTTAACTCAACCAATTTTAACCCTAAGGTAAGCACCGTATTAGACAAACAACGCCCCTGTCAAAGCCATCAGTTGGCAGCGTCCTCAATCGATTCCCCACACACTTCCTGGATTAGCTAAGGATGACTTAATTGATTCAACACAGTCAAGTGATCTTCCAACAAACATTATTTTTAACTTTGAAGGGACTGGCAGTCAACCAAACCTGAACTGCTCTAGATGACAAGAACTTCCTCCAGGCGACAGTGGCTATTCTTACAGTGAGAGGCTGCTGGTGGAAAGATAACTCCTGCCAGTCCTGAATTTCAGAAAGGCCCCAAAACATATAGAGCGAAACAGTCCTATAGCCATGGGTCACTGCCTTGCTTCACTAATCAAGAAGTCTCGAGATACATTTGGTTGATAAGTGATAGGCGTTGTAGTAGCATGTGCCTTGCAGCAGTGCACGGAGTGAGAGAGTCTTTTAAGGTTTTTCCTGACTTTGCTGAAGTATAGCATTAATCCTGCCTGGAAGCACTGTGATGACAGAACAGTTAGCATGGGCGCTATCCAAATCCAGTTCAGTAGCAGTGCTTTCAAAGGCGTCTTCATTGTGTAATGATCGCCTTACTGTGTTTTCATCAGTTGTTCAGCATAACTAATGTTCACCAAGTAACAGCAACATTAGCGTATTGTACTTAAACTTATTGTTCATTTTGAATGTATTGTGAACGCACACTGAGTATACAAAACATTAAGAACACCTGTTCTTTCCATGACATTTATTGAGCAGGTGAATCTAGGTGAAAGCTGTGATCCCTAATTGATGTCACTTGTTAAATACAGACAATTGAGACATGGATTGTGTATGTGTGCCACTCAGAGGGTGAATGGGCAAGACAAACGATCTAAGTGTCTTTAAACGGGGTATGGTAGTAGGTGCCAGGCGCACCGGTTTGTGTCAACAACTGCTACGCTGCTGGGTTTTTCACGTTCAACAGTTTCCCGTGTGTATCAAGAATGGGCCACCACCCAAAGGCCATCCAGCCAACTTGACACAACTGTGGGAGGCATTGGAATCAACATGGGCCAGCATCCCTGTGGAACGCTTTCGACACCTTGTAGAGTTCATTCCCCAGCGAATTGAGGTTGTTCTGAGGGCAAAAGGGGGGAGGGTGCAACTCAATACTAGGAAGGTATTTCTTATGTTTGGTATACTCACTGTATTGTTCATACATCAATGTCACCTTACCATCCCATGATGTGTCCATGGCCCTACATTGTCAATGCATCATTCTCTTGTTTCTCCAAGCTCTTGAAAACTTTTCTACCTTTTCAGATTGACTCCGGTCTACAGCAGCACAGGGAGTGAGAGAACAGCACATTTCCCTTTCCCCAGAGCGCTGATAGCAGACAGGAATAGGAGAGAAGGATTTACTTATTTGCCAGGAAGATGTGTTTGTCCAAGTTTCTCAGACAGCAGGCAAACGTTTGCTCGGGGAGTGGGGGTGAGACAAAGAGAAACTGGGGAGGAGGCAGAGAGAAACCGGGGGTTACAGAGAGAGATGGAGGAGAGACCGAGGGAGACGGTGGGAGACAGAGAGGGGCTTGGTTGACAGGGAAGACAGAGAGAGAGTGCTGTGCAGGGTTTATCATCACAGACCTGTCCTCTCCCTAGAGTTAGGATGATACTGCTGCAGACCTGTCCTCTCCCTAGAACTAGGAGGATACTGCTGCAGACCTGTCCTCTCACTAGAGCTAGGAGGATACTACTACAGACCTGTCCTTTCCCTAAAGTTAGGATGATACTGCTACAGACCTGTCCTCTCCCTAGAGCTAGGAGGATACTGCTACAGACCTGTCCTCTCGCTAGAGTTAGGATGATACTACTACAGACCTGTCCTCTCCCTAGAACTAGGAGGATACTGCTGCAGACCTGTCCTCTCGCCAGAGCTAGGAGGATACTGCTACAGACCTGTCCTCTCCCTAGAGTTAGGATGATACTGCTACAGACCTGTCCTCTCCCTAGAACTAGGATGATACTGCTGCAGACCTGTCCTCTCGCTAGAGCTAGAAGGATACTGCTACAGACCTGTCCTCTCCCTAGAGTTAGGATGATACTACTGCAGACCTGTCCTCTCCCTAGAGCTAGAAGGATACTGCTACAGACCTGTCCTCTCTCCCTAGAACTATAAGGATACTGCTGCAGAGACACAGATGTGAGGGAGAGGGCCATGTCAATGCACTGCATATACTGTAGGGGAGAAAGACACACAGAAAGGGAGAATGAGAGAGCGCAGAGAAAGTAAAGAAATGGAGACAGAATGAGAATAGGGAAAATATACCAAGAAAGCAGTACAGAAAGAGGGAGATGAAAAAGACAGAGAGGGAAGAGGGTTCTAGGTTGGAAAGAGGGAGAGGAAGGCAATGAGAGAGGAAAGTGTGTAGAGATTGTGAAGAGGTGTGGGGAAATAGGTTGAGAGGCGTAGAAAAGAGAAGGGAAGAGAAGGGAAGAGAAGGGAAGAGAAGGGTAGAGAGAGAGAGAGAGAGAGAGAGAGAGAGAGAGAGAGAGAGAGAGAGAGAGAGAGAGAGAGAGAGAGAGAGAGAGAGAGAGAGAGAGAGAGAGAGAGAGAGAGAGAGAGAGAGAGAAATGACGAGTCGAAAGGGAGGTGCAGAGAGAGAGAGAGAGAGAGAGAGAGAGAGAGAGAGAAATGACGAGTCGAAAGGGAGGTGCAGAGAGAGAGAGAGAGAGAGAGAGAGAGAGAGAGAGAGAGAGAGAGAGAGAAATGACGAGTCGAAAGGGAGGTGCAGAGAGAGAGAGAGAGAGAGAAATGACGAGTCGAAAGGGAGGTGCAGAGAGAGAGAGAGAGAGAGAAATGACGAGTCGAAAGGGAGGTGCAGAGAGAGAGAGAGAGAGAGAAATGACGAGTCGAAAGGGAGGTGCAGAGAGAGAGAGAGAGAGAGAAATGACGAGTCGAAAGGGAGGTGCAGAGAGAGAGAGAGAGAGAGAAATGACGAGTCGAAAGGGAGGTGCAGAGAGAGAGAGAGAGAGAGAAATGACGAGTCGAAAGGGAGGTGCAGAGAGAGAGGAAGACTGGGATAGGAGGGGGAGCAGACAGTTAGGTGTGTGTGTGTCTGGGGTGGCTGATAGAGAGGGGTTAATAGCACAGTGGAGGCTCAGGGCTGATAGAGAGGGGTTAATAGCACAGTGGAGGCTCAGGGCTGATAGAGAGGGGTTAATAGCACAGTGGAGGCTCAGGGCTGATAGAGAGGGGTTAATAGCACAGTGGAGGCTCAGGGCTGATAGAGAGGGGTTAATAGCACAGTGGAGGCTCAGGGCTGATAGAGAGGGGTTAATAGCACAGTGGAGGCTCAGGGCTAAAAGAGAGGGGTTAAAAGCACAGTGGAGGCTCAGGGCTGATAGAGAGGGGTTAATAGCACAGTGGAGGCTCAGGGCTGATAGAGAGGGGTTAATAGCACAGTGGAGGCTCAAGGCTGATAGAGAGGGGTTAATAGCACAGTGGAGGCTCAAGGCTGATAGAGAGGGGTTAATAGCACAGTGGAGGCTCAAGGCTGATAGAGAGGGGTTAATAGCACAGTGGAGGCTCAGGGCTGATAGAGAGGGGTTAATAGCACAGTGGAGGCTCAGGGCTGATAGAGAGGGGTTAATAGCACAGTGGAGGCTCAGGGCTGATAGAGAGGGGTTGATAGCACAGTGAAGTCTCAGGGCTGATAGAAATGCAGAGCGCGTCTCACAGCGTCTCCAGTGATGGGCTGGAGGTGAGATCTGGCGCCTGCTATAAAGGAGCTCATTGAAAATAATTCAGAGTGACGGCTGTGCAGGAAGGGAAACAGGGGAGGATAGGGGGAGGTGGAGAGAAAGGGGAAATGGAGAGAGGGGGAATGGAGAAGGCATGAAGAGAGAGAGGTAGAGTGAGAGAGAGATTGAGAAACAGAGAGAGTGGAAAAAGAAGCAGAATGGGTAAGAAAGCTAAAAGGAGTCTTTGGATAAAAAACTGAGGGAATGGGAGACCTGTGTGAGGCTTCTTGAAGGTATTATTTGTGGGAGGTGTTGAAAATAATAAACAAGAGTAAGTTAGACAATATCAAGATACATTATTATATTCAGAGGGAGACAGAAGAGTAAGTTAGACAATATCAAGATACATTATTATATTCAGAGAGAGACAGAAGAGTAAGTTAGACAATATCAAGATACATTATTATATTCAGAGAGAGACAGAAGAGTAAGTTAGACAATATCAAGATACATTATTATATTCAGAGGGAGACAGAAGAGTAAGTTAGACAATATCAAGATACATTATTATATTCAGAGGGAGACAGAAGAGTAAGTTAGACAATATCAAGATACATTATTATATTCAGAGGGAGACAGAAGAGTAAGTTAGACAATATCAAGATACATTATTATATTCAGAGGGAGACAGAAGAGTAAGTTAGACAATATCAAGATACATTATTATATTCAGAGGGAGACAGAAGAGTAAGTTAGACAATATCAAGATACATTATTATATTCAGAGGGAGACAGAAGAGTAAGTTAGACAATATCAAGATACATTATTATATTCAGAGGGAGACAGAAGAGTAAGTTAGACAATATCAAGATACATTATTATATTCAGAGGGAGACAGAAGAGTAAGTTAGACAATATCAAGATACATTATTATATTCAGAGGGAGACAGAAGAGTAAGTTAGACAATATCAAGATACATTATTATATTCAGAGGGAGACAGAAGCGGTCATTATGACAGCTGCGCTATTTTTGTTCCAATGATTTAAGACTGTTTGATAATTGGAAGGCTAACACCCACTGACGTCCAGGCTTTACGTGTCCTATCCAAACACTAATCCAAAACATCTTGGCTACCTTGCCTCATGAGTTGAAAGCATTTTCCAGTTGGAGCGTACACAAACACAAGCTCCAATCCCCTGGTTGACACCCTAGCATGACTGTTTGGCTGTTTGGCTAGTGCTGTCTGTCGGCACACAGAGATGAGAGCTGGGGGCAGCTGGGGGCTGAGGTCTGTCTGTGAGGTCAGAGTTCACAGTGTAGTGGCGGCACTGGGCCGGACGTGTTACCAAACAACCAAATGTGCTTGGCCCTGTCACCTTAAAGGAATGGAGGGATAGAGAGAGGGATGGATGGAGGGAGGACCGGTGGAGGGATGGGGGGGTGAGGGAATAAGTGGTGGAAGGAAGGATGGAAGAGCGGTGGAGGGAGTGATGGAGGAAGGAGTGGATGTGGAATGGAGGGGAGGGTGGAGAGGAGATGCATGGTTACCTCTCATGGTCTTACTATAATAATGTGGACCCCTCCAGACCTCTATTAAACCTGTGTAAAGCACATCTCAGACACAGGACATCTTTTATGGTAACGCCAGCACGTTAAGCACACAGGGAACCCAGGGAGTGGCATGCAGGGGTTAATAAGGCTTGGTGCTCACTAGGTGGGGGTGGAGGGGGAGAGGGATTGGCGGAGAGGGGAGAGTGGAGAGGGGAGAGGGGAGAGGGATGGGTGGAGGTAGGAGAGTGGGTGGTGGGGATATGGGGTGACTGTGCGTCGGTGCAGGGAAAGACCCTGCTGGAAGTTGGACCCCTGTACCAGCTTTAGACACCCTCCTATCTGAACTGTTCAAACGTATATCTGGATGATACAGACTATGTAGGTAGGCCTACTGTATGTGTGATTAATGAATGTGTTCATAGAAAATATGAATTCATGAGTATCGGCGCTCGAAAGTGAGTCGGCCTATGGTCAATTTAATTGTCAATATCAAAACTTGAAAAGCGATAGAGGGGTTGGAAACACTACCCCATCCCCCTTACAGGCTCATGGTGCTGGCCCCACAATTCAGAACACTATGTCTGTGATGAGATATTGAGCTGGCGCTGCACATCGCACACTGATTTACAGTATATAAAAGACCATCTCAGAGCTTCCAGGAGGAACCCAGGCCTTGTATTTCACTGGCACACAGCCTTTTAACTCTGTGAAGAGAGAAGTCCGTTGAGGGAGGGAAGGGATAGAAAGTGCTTGAAGTTAGAGGCAACTTTTAAGCCAGCAAAAATCTAATTAATTCCAGAATAACTCTAACAAATCAAATCAAACACACTTTCCTGTGAATACACAAAACAACAGAAAATCACAATCGTTTGGAGAAGAAGACAGTTTCTAAATGCTCGCCCCATCATCTCAAACTGGAATCAAATCACGGCAGCGGCTGCCTCTCAATAGCTGATCAATTTAGCGTAGCCGGGAATGTTGCGGTAAACATCGACGGAGTCATTTTCTGGCATATTAATGTTTACATCCAATCAGCAGGATGTGGGGGTGGCCTAATTAACTCAATCAGCTGGTGGAATGCAGCGTGAATGAGAACCCCACCTAGAGACCACACAACATTGATCACTCCAGGCCCCTCTCCACTCAATTGTTTCTTGACAGCACTTCAGAGCTGCTGAATTACCACACAGGCTACATATGGTGATTAGAAAAGTAGTGGGGTTGTTCTTTCTTTGCCGTATTCTTCACATTAGGAAGAAACACCAGGCATCAAAATGCTTGTATGGTGAGGGGTTTAAATTGTAATAGCTACATGATATGCTTGATCATTTCAGTTCAGCCGACTGTTGTAATTTCGTTCTCCGAGGCACAGCAAAAAAATTATCAAACTGGTACAAATGTTCTTCGTTTTAGAGAAATAATTTATTTTTCCGTGGCATGAAATGTATCAAGAAATTGATTGGTGATGGGACATGGTGGAATGCAGACAATTTCTAGTCAATCAGTGAATTACACAAAATAATGCTTTTACTCTGAGCAGCTCACCTCCGATTTTCTTTCCAACCAGACTCATTCTACTGTGGAGTGTTGGAGATGGTTGGGTAGAAATATCAAACAGACAGAAAAAACGCAATCCCAACCAAAACACAATAATAAAAACCTACATCACCCTGGTGTTATCTTCCCTGGTCCCAAACACACCCCACCTCTCTCTCTCTATCCATCTTTCTCCCCATCTCCTTCAATCCCCCTCTCTCACACTCATTCTCTCTCTCTTTTTCAAACTAGCCTTGCTTTCTTACCTCCCTCCCCATCTATGAAAAAGCAGCAAATAAAAAGTTACATTAACCCTGCACTGACCTTTCCCACGCAATACACTGCAGCCTGATGGGCTGGACCGGGAGCTTCATCGAAAAGCTGTCACTCTGCGCCACCCCAAGCACTGCCTGGGGAACATTTACCGGATAATTAATATATTAAATGCATGAAAAATAGTTACACAGGGGCCCCTTCGTCAGCTCTTCCTCGGCGCAGGTGGAAGAGGGATACAGCCTGTGAACCATCAATATACAAGCATCTCCCTTCAATGGACCATCATAAAAGCTGCTCATAATTTTATGGCTTCGTTCACGGCCCCCGCTGTAAAGGAAGGCCATATTTCCTCGTAATTCACCCCGGCTTTTTTATGATTTGGCGGTTTTAAGCCGCCGCCCGCCACAATTATAGAGGTGCTCCTGGCCCTGGCGTGAAGGACGTGCAGGGGTCAGCGGTGGCGAGCACCATGACTGAGAGGGACAGAGGGCTCAAAACAGGCTAAAAATACACCGCCTGCTTTGCTGCACCGCCCCACGTTCACACTCCCTGCCACAATGTCTTACCCATCACCACCATCTCTGTTTCCACACACACATACAGTACAATGGAATGTGTTTATAACCACTAGACCACTATCATACACTGTGCTCCTGATTTAAAAAATGGCAGAAAAGCATAACTGAAAAGAAAAGTTGTTGTATGCCCCATGCCACTGAGTAAATTAAATGAATCCAAGGAAACATAAAGGAAACTTTCCTTATGTGGGAAAAAGGGACTGAGAGAGAGTTTTCCTAGCAGCACAGATGGTAAAGGATATTAAAAGAGGGAAAAGTATAGGCAAGACAGTAGATTTGGTAATTCATCAGACATTCCTCCCATGCTCTTCAGATTGACACAATTCAGATTCAGCAGCTGGATTCTCTTTGTCTGAGGTAAACATTGCATTTGGTTTAGGAAATGAGAAATTCTTTATTTTGAATATTGAAATAACTGGCTGCTCTCTTCCTAGCTGACTCCATTTCCCCCTACATAGTTCATAATTAAACTACTGCCTGCAATTGTCATGGAACATTAACTTGAACCACGTGATGATTTTGATCGCCACGGAGACACAGATGAACAAACACACTGACTGACATGTGAACACAGGCAAATACAGAGGCATATGAACACAGGCAAATACAGAGGCATGTGAACACAGGCAAATACAGAGGTATGTGCATGCTCACACGCCACAGACGTACAAACATACAGACACACACTGCTATGCTCACACTCACAGCATATATTTGCACACACTCAATCACAAAATACACACAGACACACCCGGTTTCATACCAAAACATATTCAGGCATAAACCCAGAAATGGATGAAACAGGCAAACATCTACAACCCACTTAAACATGCCTTCTCACGCAAACAAAACCACACAAAACACACAGCACATACAAAACGGTATATGGTTTGGATTGCCAAGGATAGACAACGGTATATTACAATTATGTTGTTTAGTCAAGCTATCACATAAATATACAAGTAAAAAAAACAGAGGACACTGTATTCTCACTCAGTTGTATGCACCTACAGTACATTGAGACACAGAATCCCAGTAACTGCTTCAGACTGCACAATGGGCCCAAACGCTCTCATCCTCCTTTTCCTTGGCTTTGGAATCAGCTTAACTGCATTTCACACAATGGCCTCCCACATACGTAATCGTGTATGCGTGCCTATCCGTTACCAAGAAACATCCCCCGAGACCCAGCCCATATTAATAGTCCTATTCATTATATATTACTCTTGTCAAAGGGGTGGTGGTGGTGGGGGTGTGGGGAGGGTAGCGTAATACTGGCCCGAAGACACAAACTGAGATCCAGGAGTTTTCTGGAGTAAACGCCCCGATTCCACCAAATGACATTCTGTACCGTTAGCATTTTATAATGTGGCACAAATGGCTCTTCGACACAATTTAAATAGTGAACGGGGGAGTTCTGACAACGCCTCGATCACAGCTTTATTCAATGCTAGCAGAAAACAAACAAAACAGATCACTGGGACTAGAAGGTCAGTTTAACACTGCAACAGTGCTCAGTGGTAAGCTCTAGTCTACGGCATGCTACAAAGGACAATTGGCTACATCAATAGTCAATACTGCTGAGCAAGTATGTGAGCTATACATTTTGTGCATAGTTTAAGGTTAGTGTTGTACTTCGGGTTGGTAAGGTAATTGTGACATTCTAGGAGAGAAAATATGATATATGTCCGTCTTTTACAAAATTAACAGATATAAATAACCACATTCAGTTATTCAAGGCTAGCTTCCACAGTGACTGAGGAAGTAGCATTGGTCTAGCTTCCACAGTGACTGAGGCAGTAGCATTGGTCTAGCTTCCACAGTGACTGAGGCAGTAGCCGAATTAGCTGCTGCCAATTTAGCCATTCAGCAGACGCTCCCATCCAGAGCGACCCACAGCTAGCGCATTCATCTTAAGATAGTCAGGCGAGACAACCACATATCGCAGTCGTATCCAAACCACGTGTCACATACATAATACAATGTAAAATGCAGGTTTTCTTTCATCTGTTTTTTATATGGTTTAATTGCTAGCTTGAGTTACCTGGGTTACCAGAGAGTTCCATGTAGTCATGGCTCTATTTAATACTGTGCAATTCCCAGCCTCTGTTCTGGACCTGGGGACTGTTTCGATGAGTGTCAAAACTGTGTGCAAAATGCTTGAACAGACAGTTCGGTAAATTCAACACCTCCCACAAAGACCAATAGTGATGCAGTCAATCTCTCCTCAACTTTGACATGCGTACCACTGACATTCACCCTCCATGTATATCTTCATGGAATACATGCTGCTCTGTTCTGGACCAACTGCAATGTTCCTATATCCTTCTTTACCGCACATGACCACACTGGGCAGTATTTCAGGTGGTCTATGCTCCAACTGTGAAGGAGCTAAACTAATAGCAGTGGATACCAGTGGAGGCTGCTGAGGGGAGAACGGCTCATGATAATGGCTGGAAAGGAGCGAATGGAACGGCATCAAATACATACATTCTGCTCCAGCCATTACCACTAACTAGCCTGTCCTCCCCAATGAAGGTGCCACCAGCCTCCTGTGGTGGATACAACAGCCAGAGAGTATGATTACTAGATCTGTGAATGGAATAAATAACGAGGGTTACAGTGAGACCAGGAACCATTCCATAATCTGATTTCAATTACACAAGTGACTCCTGATATCAAACAGTTTTTATAATATCATCCCGTGTGTAAAAAAAAACATTACATTTACATAATGTAAACACACCAATGTAATCGAATGGCCACAGTGTTTTAAATTGAAGCGTGTAATGAGCAATACATAAGAGTGCTGTATTGTAACAGTCAGGTCTGCCGGGTCGAGTAAAACAGCGTATTCCAGAGATATGGAGGGAGTAACCAGTAAGATAGTCATACATAAAGCCTGCTTTAATCTGATCCTCATCAAATCTTTCCCCCAAAATATTTGCTCTTCTACAAATGTCATTATTTGACCGTCACAAACATTATTTTACAACTGATGATGCTTGATACGCCACCAAAATGTTAACCTGTTGGGGATGGGGGCGCTGTTTAGACTATTTATGCTAATTGGGTAATTTTTGAAACGGCTTCCCACAAAATCCTTGATCGTACAATATGCATATTATTATTATTATTGGATAGAAAACAGTCTATAGTTTCTATAGGAGTTGAAATTTTGTCTCTAAGTGGAACAGAGCCCATTCTACAGCAATTTCCCTGACATGGATTCAGATTTCAGAAATGTTGGCCACTGTTCTGAAGTCAGTTAAAAAGGCACTGATATTGCTATGACTGTACGGACACTTCTTACGTCTTCCCCTGGATGCCTTTACGTGATGACGATTCCAATGGGGTCGATTGCGCGTTCACAGGCCCTATAAATCAAAAAACCCTGTAGCTAGCAAGTCTTTTCTTGGTGCGTCACGCGCGTGGAGGACACCGACCCTCTCCTGTTCCAAGCGTTAGTTTAGCCTGTTATATTTCTCCGGTCATCTTTTCACTCGTTATAGGAGTTAAAAACATCATAAGGCAGTTAATTTAAAGCGTTTTATAGCAATTTATATCCGTTTAGTGCGATTTTGGGACATTTATTTCTTTAACGCTGTGAATAGGTGGGCACGCTTTCAGTTCATCCCGAACGCAGTTGGCATTTCCACATGGCAAGAGGACAGCTTTCCACCAAAAGACGATTCCTCCCAAGAAAGGATCCTTTGCCCAAGATACTGATGGAAGAACAGCTCAAGGTAGGACATTTTTATTATGATAAATCGTGTTTCTGTCGAAACATTTTAGTGGCTTAGGACGCCATGTTTTTTGACGTAGCTTCGCTTGGCGCAAACTGTATTGAAAAGTAAGGATAAATTAAAAAATGTAATACCGCAATTGTATTAAGAATTAAATTGTCTATCAATCCCTGTCCACCCTATATTTTTTAGTCACGTTTATGAGTATTTATGTATAAGAGTAGATCACTGTCTAAGTGGCGCAAGGACATTTTCTGACCAGCTTGTCTACATTTCACATTGTCTAACCATGATTTTGGTGGCTAAATATAAACATTTTTGATCAAACTGTATATGCATGTTGTAATGTGATGTTACAGGAGTGTCATCGGAAGAATTCTGAGAAGGTTAGTGAAAAAATTAATATCTTTTGGCGATGTTGACTTTTATCGCTCACTTTGGCTAGAATCAATGCTGGGCTGCTATGTGCTATGTGCTATGCTAATATAACGATTTATTGTGTTTTCGCTGTAAGACACTTAGAAAATCTGAAATATTGTCTGTATTCACAGGATCTGTGTCTTTCGATTCGTGTATGCTGTGTATTTTTACGAAATGTTTGATGATTAGTAAGTAGGTAAACACGTTGCTCTAAGTAGTTTTTCTATTCCATTTGTGACGGTGGGTGCAATTGTAACCTATGCCATCTACCTGAAATATGCACTTTTTTCTAACAAAACCTATCCCATACCATAAATATGTTATCAGACTGTCATCTAATGAGTTGTTTTGTTGGTTAGGGGCTATAAATATCTTAGTTTAGCCGAATTGGTGATGGCTACTGGTGTTGGTGGACAAATAAAAGATGGTGGATTATGCTAATGTGTTTTTAGGTAATAGATGTACATCTTTACATATTGTGTCTTCCCTGTAAAACATTTAAAAAATCGGACATGTTGACTGGATTCACAAGATCTGTGTCTTTCATTAGCTGTATTGGACTTTAATGTGTGAAAGTTAAATATTTAAAAAAAAATATTTTTTGGGAATTTCGCGGCACTGGTTTTTCAGTGGGGGGGGGGGGGGGTGTGCCGCTAGCGCCACGCTGATCCTAGACAGGTTTTAATGAAATTGAGCAACGATTACTCCATCAAACTAATCAAAACATTTATTTTTGTAGAGAAAGAACAATGGTATTCTAGGTTTCTAGGTTTTCTGGAATGCAGGTTTGTTTGAGTAGCACCATGGGTATTCTCTATTGGAAGCAAGCATCAGCAGAAGGCCCAAAAACAGCAACACAAACCACGTTCGTTTTTATATCCTAATTAGCCACGGTTTATAAATAGCATGGCAAATGAAGGCAAATCTCTGGTTTTGGCCCGGTTGTGATTGCCCTCCGACAACATCTCTCCATCCTCCTCTCCGTGCAAGAGGAAAACAAACTCATACGCTGCTGCTATATGAAAGAAAACAAGGGACAGGAAAAAAACATGTGGTTGTAGCCAAAGTGGCGAGCCAAGCATTGTGAGTGTACAATACGGAATATAGGTGATCCCTGAGAGCTGGCGCTAAGCAGGCCTAATCCTGTTGACAGAGAATGGGCACAGGGAGTCATGCCAGGGCCGCATTGAGCTGTGGCTGTATGGAACACCAGGGGGAATTACTCACCATGGCAAGGGTGGTCCTCCACCACCACAAGCCTGACTGAGCCCGCCCACGACTGGGCTGCCAGCAGGTACCAGCGGCACTGGGGTGGGCATGCCAGCCAGCCACCTAGGGTTCTCCCTTAGCCCCCCCCACCCTCCTTCCTCCTCACCCACTCTGAGCCCTGCTCCAGGCCAAGCCTCCTATATTGCTCCAGCTTGGAAACTGGCTTGGGACTTCCTATAGGACTTAGTGGTGGTGACATGTTGGTGTCCCCGAAACGGTGGCCCCAATTAGGAGGGCACTGAGGGCTTAGCAAAAGATTAGCCAACGGTGTAGGGGAGGGGGGTGGGGAGGGGAGGGGAGAAAGCCTCCGTCAACACGTGTCATCACTGTTACTCCGTGTCAGGTAGCAGCGACAATAGAGACAAAGAAACCTGCTGGAATCTCATCTCTCTTCTTTAGGTTCGATTGATATTATAGGCAGAAACACGAAAGACTGACTACTAGAGGGTGAGTCTAAGACGTCTAAGAGACAGTCTGGCATTGTTCCTCAAAGTGCACGTGTCACTCCTAATTCCTTTAGCTCTGACTAGCAGCACGTCTGTCTTAACGCTGCTGCAGTGAGGTTGACTGGATCTCAGCTCAGATTCTCCTAAGGCATTACAAGAAGTGTCATCGTTTTAATGCGATGATCTAGATTAGGGGCGATCTAGAGTAGAAATGCACAAAGGGAGATATTATTAACTCTCTTCAGTACTTTAGCTTTCTGAGTTTCCCCCCTCCCCCATCTCTCCACCTCCTTTTCCCTTAAACTATAGAATAGAGGTCGACCGATTATGATTTTTCAACGCCGATACCGCTACCGATTATTGGGGGACCAAAAAAAGCCGATACCGATTAATCGGACGATTTATTTGTAATAATGACAATTACAACAATACTGAATGAACACTTATTTTAACTTAATATAATACATCAATAAAATCAATTTAGCCTCAAATAAATAATGAAACATGTTCAATTTGGTTTAAATAATGCAAAAACAAAGTGTTGGAGAAGAAAGTAAAAGTGCAATATGTGCCATGTAAGAAAGCTAACGTTTAAGTTCCTTGCTCAGAACATGAGAACATATGAAAGCTGGTGGTTCCTTTTAACATGAGTCTTCAATATTCCCAGGTTAAGAAGTTTTAGGTTGTAGTTATTACAGGAATTATAGGACTATTTCTCTCTATACCATTTGTATTTCATATACCTTTGACTATTGGATGTTCTTATAGGCACTTTAGTATTGCCAGTGTAACAGTATAGCTTCCATCCCTCTCCTCGCCCCTACCTGGGCTCGAACCAGGAACACATCGACAACAGCCACCCTTGAAGCAGCTTACCCATGCAGAGCAAGTCTCAGAGCGAGTGACATTTGAAACGCTATTAGCGCGCACCCCGCTAACTAGCTAGCCATTTCACATCAGTTACACCAGCCTAATCTCGGGAGTTGATAGGCTTGAAGTCATAAACAGCGCAATGCTTGAAGCACAGGGAAGAGCTGCTGGCAAAACGCACGAAAGTGCTGTTTGAATGAATGCTTACGAGCCTGCTGGTGCCTACCACCGCTCAGTCAGACTGCTCTATCAAATATCAAATCATAGACTTAATTATAACATAATAACACACAGAAATACGAGCCTTAGGTCATTAATATGGTCGAATCCGGAAACAAAACGTTTATTCTTTCAGTGAAATACGGAACCGTTCCAGATTTTATCTAACGGGTGGCATCCATAAATATTAATATTCCTGTTACATTGCACAACCTTCAACGTTATGTCATAATTACGTAAAATTTGGGCAAATTTGTTCGCAACGAGCCAGGCGGCCCAAACTGTTGCATATACCTTGACTCTGCGTGCAATGAACGCAAGAGAAATGACACAATTTCACCTGGTTAATATTGCATGCTAACCTGGATTTCTTTTAGCTAAATATCCAGGTTTAAAAATATGTTCTTCTGTGTATTGATTTTACAAAAGGCATTGATGTTTATGGTTAGGTACAGTCGTGCAACGATTGTGATTTATTCGCAAATGCGCTTTTGTTAAATCATCCCCCGTTTGGCAAAGTTGGCTGTCTTTGTTAGGAAGAAATAGTCTTCACACAGTTCGCAACAAGCCAGGCGGCCCAAACTGCTGCATATACCCTGACTCTGTTGCAAGAGAAGTGACACCATTTCCCTAGTTAAAAGAAATTCATGTTTGCAGGCAATATTAACTAAATATGCAGATTTAAAAATATATACTTGTGTATTGATTTTAAGAAAGGCATCGCTGTTTATGGTTAGGTACACATTGGAGCAATGACAGTACCTTTTTCGCGAATGCACACCGCATCAATTATATGCAAAGCAGGACACGCTAGATAAACTAGTAATATCATCAACCATGTGTAGTTAACTAGTGATTATGATTGATTGTTTTTTTTCTAAGTTTAATGCTAGCTATCAACTTACCTTGGCTTCTTACTGCATTCGCGTAACATTCAGGCTCCTTGTGGAGTGCAATTTAAAGTTAACTGTTGGTTGCAAGATTGAATCCCCGAGCTGACAAGGTAAAAATCAAGGTAAAAATCTGTTGTTCTGCCCCTGAACAAGGCAGTTAACCCACCGTTCATAGGCCGTCATTGAAAATAAGAATGTGTTCTTAACTGACTTGCCTAGTTAAATAAAGGTGTAAAAAAATAAATATATATATATAAAAAAAGATATATTTTAAAAATCGGCCAAATCGGTGTCCAGAAATACCGATTTCTGATTGTCATGAAAACTTGAAATCGGCCCTAATTAATCGGCCATTACGATTAATTGGTCGACCTCTACTATAGAATATTCGACGGTTAATCAGGTTAGCAGGGCTATGTAGTGGAACGCCTCTTGTTGAGACCACCAGGCACCTCTTTGTGTCCATTGGGATGGAGTGATATGGACATAGAGGGAGGGACACCTTTGGGGCGCATTAATCATCCCTCCATCCCTCCTTCCATCCCTCCATCCCTCCAGCTCTCCTTTATGAAATGTGTCCTGATGACCTAATAGATTGGAAGGTAAAGGCCAGCCGTCCCACTCCACTGCATCCAAGAAGAGAGCTGGGACAGGTAACGTTACCATGCACATGCACACACACACGCAAATACATACACTGATATACTCACATAGATATGGAAATACACACGCACACACACACACACACACACACAGGCGCACACACACAAGTGTACTACAGTGTCGGCCTCTTGCACTGTGGGCATCTTGCCCTGTCATAGGAATCACATTGGAGCATTTCCCACCATGGCCTATTACAGTATGGTGCGGATTTCAGTGGAGCTTCCCCAAAACTGTTCCACATCACAGGCTACATGTCACAGCCCCAGCCAGCCGTCAAGTCAATGGGGGTAGAGGTCTCTGGCAAGAGCCAGAGAGAGATGGACAAATCCCATTTTCAGTGTGTTGTCTAATGCTAACAGGTTTATCTCTGCCCCAGAAAAAGGCAGAACATTTCAGGTTGCGTTTCTTCATGCGATCTGCATGGCTGATGCTATGGCCATGTAGAAAACCCCACTACAGAGGAGAATAAGGCCGAAGGCATGGCTTTAGACCAGCAATGATGTCCATACACTTTGCAGGGGAGGATTCAGTCAGGGGATGTACACACTGTGTTGGGGCTTACATGGGATGATTACAGTGTGATAATAAGGGTATGGGTCAGTCCATTATGTAATAGCCAAGGTACAATATCAATAGGTATCCCACATCACATTGGTAATTACTAACACCAAGCAGTGAGCTATGATTCTGAGCCAAGGGTTTATGCTCATAAAGGCTCACTGTGTATTCTGATATCACTTGTCTGATCACAATAAATATGATAGACATAAATCAAACTATAGTGTAAGTGTTGTGTATCGAGTACATGTGTTGTTTGTGTTTGTGTGTGCACGCGCGCGCACGTGTGCAGCCCCAGGCCCAGCAGCTGTGAGCAGATGTCATTGTAAGTGAGCAGGGAGTTGGGAGAGAGAGAAATGTGCTGGGCCAACCCTCTAATTTACGCATGAGTGGAGCTGCACCACCGATATTTACATTTAAATTGATGTTTCAGATACTTAATTAAAGACGAGGACTGGGCTCTTCTGGTCGACGGCAGCTTCTTCCTCATCCTCCTCGCTGGAGCTCACAGACCGCTCACTGGAACCCAAACCCGGCAGTATATTCCACCGGCACCCAGGCCAGCTAATGACAATAGCTCCTGTTCCTGTCTGTTCCGTTCTCTCTATGATCATTTCAGAGTACATTACTGAACACACAATGCCCCCTGGTGGCTTGCTATACTCAACCAGAACTCACCACAACATCAGAACTCTTCCTGTACTCCAGCCAGTACTCATAAAGTTACACAACATCAGAACTCTTCCTGTACTCCAGCCAGTACTCATAAAGTTACACAACATCAGAACTCTTCCTGCATGTATAGTCTCGCTGTGACAGCCAGTTGCCCTGATAACACTGTCAGCTCACTCTACTCAGCTAACCCACTCTGAAGACACTGTGTAGCTCTGGAGGCTGTAGTCTTAAACTGGGTCTGTTCTGGCAGGCTGTTTTGGAGCTGTCCTCATCAGACATATATGAATACACCGCTGTTTCTCCTGTACTTTCTGTCTTGGGCCCCTGAAGCAACATTTATTTATATTTAAAATATTATATTGCCACTCCTGGCTGTTAAAAAAACAAACACACCCAATGAGGGAAGGGAGTTAGGCTTTGTCTGAGTAATGGTGGGGGAGACTAGTCTAGGATAGCACTACACCACTATATAGTATTATGAGGGGCTCTGATGGGGCCAGGGCCGTACTGCAGAGGCACTCCACTCCTGATGAAACCACCCTCCCAGCATGCTCCTCTCCTCTCTCCCCTGCCCCTGGACCCTCAGAGGGGCCGCCTAGCCACTTGTAGGACACACCCCTCCATCACCACCACTTCCTCCCAAACAGCATTCTAATAGATTTTAAAAGAGGGTTATTAACATTACCTGCTAATTATGTTAAGGACCTAATTAGGGAAAGAGAAAAAAAATATTTTTTTTGTCTAATTAGGTTTTGTCTCTAAGTACGGCCTGATAACCAAGGGAATGCTGCCTGCATGGAGATCTCCATAGAAATGAGAGTGCAATGAGCCAGGGAGAGAGGCTCCTCTCCTTCGGAAAAGAAGTTAACCCTTTAAGTCGGAGACTTGACTCTATTAACAGCGGAGCTGGCAGAGGGCAATTACCAGCCAAATGGTTTATTTAGGACGTGTTCATCTGGGAGTGGGAGCTGCATCATTCAGCGCGTTAATAACTCAATACAGGGCTTCATTACCGATTACAGTCACTGGATGGTAATACCTTCCTGATAGCCAACTGAAGCCTGATGCTATCAGCCCCGCTGCTGAATTATAAGGAATGAGACCTAATTTTTCAGCCGCTCGGCTCGTTCCCCTGCTGTTTCCTCCACTCAAGTGCTACCCAGTGGGTGTGCTGCCACAGTCACTTCACTGGGGTTCTAGGCTAAGGCATGGGCATGGGCATGGGAAGAGACAACGTACTAGACAACTACTCAGCCACAGTAAAAAAGGGAGATATCAGATCCACTTTACAGAAACATCATTACTGAAAAGAGAGAATGAAGATTTCCGCTGAGGCATTCAACTACACCTCCAGAAAAATCCAATGAAATACCACAGAAATACTGAATCAGATTCTGGTAGAGGTAGAGCACTGTAGTGGAATTTACAGTCACGAAGGATACCGACCTGTTTAAAACCTGACTGATGCTACTTCACAGGGCGTTGTCAGGGCTCTCAGCATCATCACAGGGAATGGCAGGGTGTACACTCTTAGAAAAAGGGTTTCAAAAGGGTTCTTTGGTTGTCCCCATAGAATAACCATTTTTGGTTCCAAGTAGACCCTTTTGGGTTCCATGTACAGTTCATTCGGAAAGTATTCAGAACCCTTCACTTTTTCAATTTTGTTACATTACAGCCTTATTCTAAAATGGATTAAATCATTTTCTCCCCTCATCAATCTACACACAATACCGCATATTGACAAAGGAAAACACCGTTTTTTTGTGGCAAATTTATAAAATAAAATAAACTGAAAAATCACATGTACATAAGTATTCAGACCATTTACTCAGTACTTTGTTGAAGCACCTTTAGCAGAAATTACAACCTTGAGTCTTCTTGGGTATGACGCTACAAGTTTGGCACACCTGTATTTGAGTTTCTACAATTCTCTGCAGATCCTCTCAAGCTCTGTCAGGTTGGATGGGGAGTGTCGCAAGTCCGGGCCACTCAAGGACATTCAGAGACTTGTCCCGAAGCCACTCCTGCGTTGTCTTGGCTGTGTGCTTGAACGCTTGAACACTGTGTGCCTGAACACTCTTGAGCAGGTTTGCTCCGTTCATTTTTCCTCTCGATACGGACTAGTCTCCCAGTCCCTGACGCTAAAAACATCCCCACGGCATGATGCTGCCACCACCATGCTTCACAGTAGGGATGGTATTGGCCAGGTGATGAGCGGTGCCTGGTTTCCTCCAGACGTTACGCTTGGCATTCAAGTCAAAGAGTTCAATCTTGGTCTCATCAGCTTGTTTTGTGTGTGCCTTTCCAAATAACGTCCAATCAATTCAATTTAAAACAGGTGGACTCCAATCAAGTTACAGAAAGATCTCAAGGATAATCCATTTTCAAAAATGTAAAAAAAACAGTTTTCGCTTTCTTTGACATTATGGGGTATTGTGTGTAGACTGATGAGGAGGAAAAATTATTTGATCCATTTTAGAATAAGGCTGTAACATAACAAAATGTGGAGGGGTCTGAATACTTTCAGAATGCACTGTATATACAACCCTCTGTGGTAGAACCCAAAAAGGGTTCTTCCAAGGGTTCTCCTATGGGGACAGCCAAAGAACCCTTTAGGTTCAAGATAGCAACTTTTTTTCTGAGAGTGTAGGGGAGCATAGCAGAGTCCAATGCCACATCCTGGCACTAGGTCTGAGGTCAAAGGTCAGTAGATGAGGTGTGCCCTCGTTGCATAGCCAGGCACATGAAGAGTTAAAAGATGCCCGATAGTGATGGAGAAATGGCGGTGCAAAGAGGGGGCAGAAAACAGGGTTTGCATGTCATCTCTGGTTACCACCACGCTAAAGGTAGCCTAGTGAAGGGCCCTGGCAACAACCCGCTTCCTGTGTGATTACATGTTTAATTTACTTCACATCTAAAAAAATAAATTTAAAAAAAGGTCTACTATGACAGAGCCAATTTGTAGTGATCCCCGTATGGGTGAAACCTCTCTCCCTACAAGCCCTAATGGAATCTCAATGAACCCCCAAGCCGCTGGGTCTGCCGGAGGCAGACAGCCCCGCCATTACAGCCAAGGACCCTCCTTCACCCGCTGCACGCCTCTCACTCACTCCTGTTATTATCACTTCAACCATCCTGGGTAAAGAGCCAGGAGGTCTGAGGGGGGAGAAACAGTACCAAAGGGAGGGAGGTTACCATCACTTACAGCCATGTAACTTGACATTCTCCAGATCCAGTTGGCTAGGGGAGGGGGGCCAAATAGCAGCTTTCTAAATTGAAGAAGCCGGACACTGTGTTTAAAGTCATAGCTGATCGTAGAGGAGCGCTGATGTCCAATTTTATTTTGAAACCTTGATTCATAAATAGACAGAGAAGGCATGGATATATTTAACATAGGTGTCTATCTGGCTGTCAATTTAAAGTGTCTCATTTTCACCTTACAGGGAAGAGAGAAAAAAAACTTGGTCCTTGAGTTGAAATTATTCAAATTATATGAATGTTCCATATCTTGGGAAATTGCAAATGAAATTGGTGTGCTGCCATTGAAGGTTGTGCTGTTATCTCTTGTTCAGAAACATTGGGTCGTTAAGTGTTCTGCCGTTTGAAAGCCGTGAGCATATGTCCAAACAAATCAAACATAAAAGATCCAAATTAATGACTATCAGCAAAATAGAAGCAATAGAGGATAAATTCAATGCAATATAAGCAAATGTTTAACATTCAAATGGAACCTGACCTTGTAAAGTTGATGGGACCGTATGATTCTCTGCATTAAAATATTATTCAATAACATCCATTAACAATCATTTGTTTACGGTCACCTTCAATGTAAAAAAAAACACAAAAAAACATGTATGCAAAGTATGTCTGCATTTGCAGAGGTTCTTATTTTTCTCCATGTCCTTGGTTTAATCGAATGGCAAACTCCAACACTATGAAATGAAAATAATCAAACCCACAACCCTGGTCTTGTAAGCCAGTAGATGCTTTCTTTCCCAAACTTGCTACCTAGACAGGTGTCCTCTCCTCTCTCTCTGCAGTAAGGTTAACATGACCCATCCCTGCAGGAGTGTGGTCTAGGGTCTAGCCTACGGTGAGAATGTTTACTGTTTTGCCGAGCCCAGCCTGACCCCGGCCGGGGGAGACACAAGATAAATTTGACAGCTAATGTAAAAATAACAGCCAATCATAAATCAGGGAAGCAGACGTGAGTCGATGATGAGAGTTAATCAATACGGGCTTGACTTTGTCATTGTGTGAAATGGCACTCCATTTATTAACAGGGGACTCTGAGGAGAAAAATTATTCACATTAGAGTATGCACGGTGAAGAGAGGTGAGGGGGAGGGTGGGGCTGAGGGTGCTTAGTCACTGCTACAGCCAGCTGCCAAGCGAGGCCTTCCCGCCCTGCCCAGACTGGCCCAATACAATACAATAATCAAAATACAGTATAGTCTCTTACTAATCTTTTTTTTGTGATCGACAAATTGGTAGTTACAGTCTTGTCCCATCGCTGCAACTCCCCTACGGACTCAGGAGAGGCGAAGGTCAAGAGCCATGCGTCCTCCGAAACACAACCCTGCCAAGCCGCACTGCTTCTTGACACTCTGCTCACTTAACCCGGAAGCCAGGTGCACCAATGTGGAAACACTGTCCAGCTGGCGACCGAAGTCAGCTTGCAGGTGCCCGGCCGGCCACAAGGAGTCACTGGAGCGTGATGAGACATGGAAATCCCGGCCGGCCAAACCCTCCCCTAACCCGGATGACGCTGGGCCAATTGTATGCCGCCTCATGAGTCTCCTGGTCACGGCCGGCTGTGTCACAGCCTGGGATCGATCCCGGGGCTGTAGTGATGCCTCAAGCACTACGATGCAGTGCCTTAGACCGTTGTGCCACTCGGGAGGCCCTGTCTCTTACTAATCTTGATGAGAAATTACTATGTTGATTGTCGTGAACATTTCCTATCCAAAGGAAATACTTTGGTCACTTCACTCTACTAATGTCATGCAGCAAATTATTTCAAGATCTTTCATGGTTTTTGTGCACTTCATCAAGCTGTATCAGTTCTGCTGTAATGCCTCCAGGGTTTCAGTACACGTGGCATATAAAAAGGCGAACAACAACACTGAGTAGGTTCCACATCTAAACTGTCTAAGTTGAGTAAAATTGCTCTTTTGGAGTGGAGAGGCTGAGACAAAGGCTCAGGCAGAGACAGAAGCAAAGACAGAAGCAGAGACAGAGGATGAGACAAAGACAAAGGCTCAGGCAGAGACAGAAGCAGAGGCTGAGACAGAAGCAGAGGCAGAGACAGTAGCAAAAACAGAGCTGAGACAGAGGCTGAGACTGAGTTTCAGGCAGAGACGGGTGCAGAGACAGAAGCAGAAGCAGAGACAGAGGCTCAGGGAGAGGCAGAGACTCAGAGTATGAGAGAGGTTGAGACAGGCTGAGACAGAGGCTGAGACAGAGGCTCAGGCTGAGACAGAAGCAGACAGAGGCTGAGACAGAAGCAGAGGCTGAGACAGAAGCAGAGACAGAGGCTGAAACAAAGGCAGAGACAAAGTCTCAGGCAGAGACAGAAGCAGAGGCAGAAGCAGAGACTGAGACAGAAGCAAAGACAGAGACTGAGACAGGGCTGAGGCAAAGTCTCAGGCATAGACAGAGACAGAGGCTGAGACAGAGGCTCAGGCAGAGGCAGAGACTCAGAGTATGAGAGAGGCTGAGACAGAGGCTGAGACAGCGGTATAGGGGTAGGAGTAGAGAAAGCTCTTCAGTGCGAGTGTGTGAACGAGCGGACAGACTGGCGGGTGGGAGAGGTGGCTGATTTGAGTGGGTCTGGCTGGTCTACTCTGGGGAAATTGGGCCCTGAGAGTGGAGTTGTGATTTACTCTGGGCCCCTGGCTGGTTTGTCTGTCTGGCTGATGAGCTCCAGGCTCCTAGCTGCTGGGGCCCACGCCACCAGGGGATTGGGTCTGACCAATATGTTCCCTTCCAGTCTAAAGGACAAGGCTAATATGCTACAGGAACCCTGGCCACGTGCTCGCTCTTCTTCTTCATTTAAAGTCCCTCTCTATCTCTACCTCCTTCGCTCACTATCTATCTCACTCTCTCTCCCATTGCTTTTCTTCCTCTTCACATCAGACCTTCTCTATCCTGCGCTCACTCCCTCTCTCTCTCTTTACCACGCTCCCTCCTGATATCAGGACCTCTTTTTCCATTTTGTCTCCTCTCCCCTCGTCTTGCGCCCCCCTCCCTCTCCACCTCTTTCTCTCCCCTCCTTCCCCCCTCTCTCTCTCCCGCTCTCCTGCTACTTCCCAGTGCTGCAGTCATTTTTCCTCACCCAAGGCTCATTGCCAGGTCCGGGGGAATGTATGGCTTTATTTGTACGGCGCTGGAGTCTTATTGGATTCCTATTGCTCTGGAACAGGAGAAACACATTCCAGATTCATCAAGGGACAATTTAATTCAGAATTCATGAAGTGTGCATCCGTCAAGGTGCCGGCTCCAAGATGCCCTGTATGTTCCCCCTGTGCTTCTTCTCTATGGTGCATCCCACTCCATCAGTTCCTCCAGGCCCATTTCCCTCCCTGATTAGAAAATACCCAGTGATTTCCTGATGTGGCTCTAAAAAGATCTCACCTATCTCATAAGGTCTTTCTCCTGCTTTAGATCCAGACACCAATCTACTGGGGAAGGGAGACTGGACACCAAGTTTAATAACCTTCACTCACCATACATTCTTCAGACTATAGAATTACCCAGGTTTCTACCACTGCCCTCCAAGGTGAGAATCTCGTTTCAGCTCTCTAATGGGTGCTCTGTGCAGATTTATCTGGCTAATATTTGGGCATACATACACTGAACAAAAATATAAATGCAACATGTAAAGTGTTGGTCCCATGTTTCATGAGCTGAAATAAAAGATCCCAGTCATTTTCCATACACACCAAAATAAATTATTTATGTCTTTAATAAGGCCCTTTTGTGGGGAAAAACGAATTCTGTCTGTGCCTGGCTCCCCATTGGGTGGGTCTGGCTCCCAAGTGGCCCTATGCCCTCCCATGGCTGCGCCTTGCCCAGTCATGTGAAATCCATAGATTAGAGCCTAGTGAATTTATTTAAATTGCTGATTTCATTATGAACTGTAACTCTTTGAAATTGTTGCATGTTGTACTTATATTTTTGTCCGCAGGAGAGCAAGGAATTCCAGTTGGCACAGTCGTTTATTATAAGTCCCAACCCACCAACAACAGGCGGGGAAAATCACGAAACACACGGAGGAGAAACCTCTACTCCTAATACAGTACCAACGGTACAACAACTGGGAGGAAAAAATCCCTGTGGTGCAAACACGCACCCCTAACAGAGCTAACAGAGCAAAATAATCCCGCACAAAGACTAGCAGGCAGCGGAGGTTAATAAACCCACCGAAATTAACTAATCAGACACAGGTGATAACAAAAACAGACACACAAACGAAAAGGAAAAATGGATCGGTGGCAGCTAGTAGGCCGCCCGAACAGGGAGAGGAGCCACCTTCGGTGGAAGTCGTGACACACGGGGGTGGCAGCATCATGTTGTGGGGGTGCTTTGCTGCAGGAGGGACTGGTGCACTTCACAAAATAGATGGCATCATGAGGTAGGAATATTGTGGATATATTGAAGCAACATCTCAATATATCAGTCAGGAAGTTAAAGCTTGGTCGCAAATGGATCTTCCAAATGGACAATGACCCCAAGCATACTTCCAAAGTTGTGGCAAAATGGCTTAAGGACAACAAAGTCAAGGTATTGGAGTGGCCATCACAAAACCCTGACCTCAATCCTATAGAAAATATGTTGGCAGAACTGAAAAAGCATGTGCGAGCAAGGAGCCCTACAAACCTAACTCAGTTACACCAGCTCTGAAAGGAGGAATTGGCCAAAATTCACCCACCTTATTGTGGGAAGCTTGTGGAAGGCTACCCAAAATGTTTGACCCAAGTTAAACAATTTAAAGGCAATGCTACCAAATACTAATTGAGTGTATGTAAACTTCTGACCCACTGGGAATGTGATGAAAGAAATAAAAGCTGAAATAAATCATTCTCTCTACTGTTATTCTGACATTTCACATTCTTAAAATAAAGTAGTGATCCTAACTGACCTAAGACAGGGAATTTTTACTTGGATTAAATGTCAAGAATTGTGAAAAACTGAGTTTAAATGTATTTGGCTAAGGTATATGTAAACTTCCTACTTTAACTGTATTTGAATAACATTACGTAATCTTAGTGACAGACAAGAACCCTAAACCCTGGTTCTACTTCCGGCGCCGACCGAGATGGCCGCCTCGCTTCGCGTTCCTTGGAAAATATGCAGGATTTTGTTTTTTTATGTGTTATTTCTTACATTGGTACCCCAGGTGATCTTAGGTTTCATTACATACAGTCGGGAGGAACTACTGAATATACGATTAACGTCAACTAACCATCGTTCCTACCAGGAATATGACTTTCCCGAAACAGATCCAGTGGTTTGCCTTCCACCCAATACAATGGATCTGATCCCAGCCGGGGACCCTATGCGACGCCGTAAAAGGGGCAAACGTAGCGGTCTCCTGGTCAGGCTTCGGAGACGGGCACATCGCGCTCCACTCCCTAGCATACTACTCGCCAATGTCCAGTCTCTTGACAATAAGGTTGATGAAATCCGAGCACGGGTAACATTCCAGAGAGACATCAGGGATTGCAACGTGCTCTGCTTCACGGAAACATGGCTAACTCAAAAGACGCTAACGGAGTCGGTGCAGCCAGCTGGTTTCTTCACGCATCGCGCCGACAGAAACAAACATCTTTCTGGTAAGAAGAGGGGCGGGGGGGTATGCCTTATGATTAACGAGACGTGGTGTGATCATCATAACAACACACAGGAACTCAAGTCATTCTGTTCACCTGATCTAGAACTCCTCACAATCAAATGTCGACCGCATTATCTACCAAGGGAATTCTCTTCGATCATAATCACAGCCGTATATATTCCCCCCCAAGCAGACACATCGATGGCCCTGAACGAACTCTATCTGACTCTTTGTAAACTGGAAACCACACACCCTGAGGCTGCATTCATCGTAGCTGGGGATTTTAACAAGGCTAATCTAAAAACAAAACTCCCTAAATTCTATCAGCATATCGATTGTGCTACCAGGGCTGGTAAAACCCCGGATCATTGTTATACTAACTTCCGCGACGCATATAAGGCCCTCCCCCGCCCTCCTTTCGGAAAAGCTGACCACGACTCCATTTTGTTGATTCCAGCCTACAAACAGAAACTAAAACAACAAGCTCCCGCGCTCAGGTCTGTTCAACGCTGGTCCGACCAATCTGATTCCACGCTTCAAGACTGCTTCGATCACGCGGATTGGAATATGTTCCGCATTGCGTCCAACAACAACATTGAAGAATATGCTGATTCGGTGAGCGAGTTCATTAGGAAGTGCATTGACGATGTCGTACCCACAGCAACGATTAAAACATTCCCAAACCAGAAACCGTGGATTGACGGCAGCATTCGCGTGAAACTGAAAGCGCGAACCACTGCTTTTAACCAGGGCAAGGTGACCGGAAACATGACCGAATACACACAGTGTAGCTATTCTCTCCGCAAGGCTATCAAACAGGCTAAGTCCCAGTACAGAGACAAACTAGAGTCGCAATTCAACAGCTCAGACACAAGAGGTATGTGGCAGGGTCTACAGTCTATCACGGATTACAAAAAGAAAACCAGCCCCGTCGCGGACCAGGATGTCTTGCTCCCAGACAGGCTAAATAACTTTTTTGCCCGCTTTGAGGACAATACAGTGCCACTGACACGGCCCGCTACCAAAACCTGCGGGCTCTCCTTCACTGCAGCCGAGGTGAGTAAAACATTTAAACGTGTTAACCCTCGCAAGGCTGCAGGCCCAGACGGCATTCCCAGCCGCGTCCGCAGAGCATGCGCAGACCAGCTGGCTGGTGTGTTTACGGACATATTCAATCAATCCTTATCCCAGTCTGCTGTTCCCACATGCTTCAAGAGGGCCACCATTGTTCCTGTTCCCAAGAAAGCTAAGGTAACTGAGCTAAACGACTACCGCCCCGTAGCACTCACTTCCGTCATCATGAAGTGCTTTGAGAGACTAGTCAAGGACCATATCACCTCAACCCTACCGGAAAACCCTAGACCCACTCCAATTTGCTTACCGACCCAATAGGTCCACAGACGACGCAATCGCAACCACACTGCACACTGCCCTAACCCATCAGGACAAGAGGAATACCTATGTGAGAATGCTGTTCATCGACTACAGCTCAGCATTTAACACCATAGTACCCTCCAAACTCGTCATCAAGCTCGAGACCCTGGGTCTCGACCCCGCCCTGTGCAACTGGGTCCTGGACTTCCTGACGGGCCGCCCCCAGGTGGTGAGGGTAGGTAACAACATCTCCACCCCGCTGATCCTCAACACTGGGGCCCCACAAGGGTGCGTTCTGAGCCCTCTCCTGTACTCCCTGTTCACCCACGACTGCGTGGCCATGCACGCCTCCAACTCAATCATCAAGTTTGCGGATGACACTACAGTGGTAGGCTTGATTACCAACAACGACGAGACGACCTACAGGGAGGAGGTGAGGGCCCTCGGAGTGTGGTGTCAGGAAAATAACCTCACACTCAACGTCAACAAAACAAAGGAGATGATTGTGGACTTCAGGAAACAGCAGAGGGAGCACCCCCCTATCCACATCGACGGGTCAGTAGTGGAGAAGGTGGAAAGTTTTAAGTTCCTCGGTGTACACATCACGGACAAACTGAATTGGTCCACCCACACAGACAGCGTTGTGAAGAAGGCGCAGCAGCGCCTCTTCAACCTCAGGAAGCTGAAGAAATTCGGCTTGTCACCAAAAGCACTCACAAACTTCTACAGATGCACAATCGAGAGCATCCTGTCGGGCTGTATCACCGCCTGGTAAGGCAACTGCTCCGCCCACAACCGTAAGGCTCTCCAGAGGGTAGTGAGGTCTGCAGAACGCATCACCGGGGGCAAACTACCTGCCCTCCAGGACACCTACACCACCCGATGTCACAGGAAGGCCATAAAGATCATCAAGGACAACAACCACCCAAGCCACTGCCTGTTCACCCCGCTATCATCCAGAAGGCGAGGTCAGTACAGGTGCATCAAAGCAGGGACCGAGAGACTGAAAAACAGCTTCTATCTCAAGGCCATCAGACTGTTAAACAGCCACCACTAACATTTAGCGGCCGCTGCCAACATACTGACTCAACTCCAGCCACTTTAAAAATGTGAATTGATGGAAATTATGTAAAAATGTACCACTAGCCACTTTAAACAATGCCACTTAATATAATGTTTACATACCCTACATTACCCATCTCATATGTATATGTATATACTGTACTCTATATCATCTACTGCATCTTGCCATCTTTATGTAATACATGTACCACTAGCCACTTTAAACTATGCCACTTTATGTTTACATACCCTACAGTACTCATCTCATATGTCTATACCGTACTCTATACCATCTACTGCATCTTGCCTATGCCGTTCTGTACCATCACTCATTCATATATCTTTATGTACATATTCTTTATCCTTTTACACTTGCGTGTATAAGGTAGTAGTTGTGGAATTGTTAGGTTAGATTACTTGTTGTTATTACTGCATTGTCGGAACTAGAAGCACAAGCATTTCGCTACACTCGCATTAACATCTGCTAACCATGTGTATGTGACTAATAAAATTTGATTTGATTTGATTTGATTTAAATAAAAATTACAATATAATATAAAGAAAACAATCCATTACTTAATACTGATGCTAATTAAATCGGCCTAACCTCTTATCTAGCAACCTCATCCTAATACAAATTGTTTAATTTATCAAACAAACCAATATTCACAATACATGCTAAACAAGGGATGCAGCTTTAGTAAAATAAGCAATCTGTGAATGCTACATTAGTTATTGGACTTTTAAATTAATGATATATACCCACTGATTCTTAAAAAATAGAACTTATAAATGCCTCATCAGCTTAGTTCAACTTCGTAAACTATCAGGACCAAAAATAAGATCTTGTTGGTAAACAACATAAATGTAAACAAACAATGTATAGCCTCAACATTTAAAAGTTTCTCCAGCCCCATCCCTAAGCTTTATACCAAACAGTGGTGTGGAATCCGCTTTGTTACTGTTTGAACTTACAGATTTCCCTTTTCACCACAACTCTAATGCTAATGAGCTATATCTCATAAAATGCTATTGCTACATGCCACCAAATTAAAATAAAACAAAAACTATTTGACAAATAGAAAATTACACTAAATCTTCTACGTCTTTGCAGTGTCTATGTATGTTTAAATTACAGTTGCTGGCACTAAGAAGTTAGGCTGCGACGCGGGATTGACAGAACATTTTTAATTCAATGCGTATTTAACAACGCTCTATCGTCTCCTAGCCATAGTTTGTCACAAAAACCTATACTTTTAGTACCCGTAACTGTAAGTCTAACATGTCTCTGGCCCTCTCCGGCATGGCATCCTTCCCTCTCTGTAGATGTGCAGCAGGGGTGAGACCAGGACACTGAAGATGTTCATGATCATTAACATGGGGAAGACATTGCAGGTGATTTCAAGACTGGATGACAGAGCGGCCCAACCAACAACCACCGGGATGGAGCTTGCCAAGATGATCACCAGGTTGGTTAAGACGATCCAAAAAACTCTCATCTTATGTGGGTCTGTCGTCCCCTGTTTCTTCTCTCCCCCTCTGCACCCATCTACCTCTCCTGGACCAGTCTGCTTCAGCACATGCAGGATGAAGAAGCAGCAGAGAGAAATGACGGCCACGCCAAGGCAATACACACTAATCAATCAAGTTTATTTTATATAGCCCTTCGTACATCAGCTAATATCTCGAAGTGCTGTACAGAAACCCAGCCTAAAACCCCAAACAGCAAGTAATGCAGGTGTAGAAGCAGTAATGAGCACATAAGCTTCAGTTTCTTTATTACCCATTAAAATTATAACAAAACATGCATAAGTGAGGGACAACACCCAAACCATGGCTGAACACGCCACCCTGTACCTCTGGAGTCTGTACTTGAAGAAAGCCACAGGTTGGGCCACCGCCAGGTAGCGCTCAATACAGATACAGCTCTGGAACAGGGGCCTGCAGGTCAGGGAGAGGTTGTAGAAGATAGACACACCCCGCCATAACATTATGGCTTTCTGGATAAATAGGTAGTTGAAGACCTCAAGGAGAACCTCGACACAGAACACCAGCTCCACTGCAAACAGGTTAATAGGGAAGACCTGGGTGGGTTTGAGACCTCCAGAGAGACTTCCACTCAGAGAGAGCCAGAAGCACCAAACCAGAGCTGGTGTACCCAGGAGGAAGCACGGGGCCTGGGTAGCAAAGCTTAGCACTGTCACAACATAGAACTGGTCAAAGCAAGCATCCCAGTTGTCAAGGTAAGTGTGGTTTACTGAAGAGTCATTCATTGTTGTGGAACAATATCCGAGCCCACTGAGATATGAGAGAAAGGGGAGATTACATGATATATTATATATTGGAAATATACATAATTTATACTTAATTTAACATATTCCAATGCCAGTTGATGCTGACCCGAACACATAACATAATTAGATATACGTAGGTACCAATATGTCAGTCAAAACATTGTACATTCTCTCAGAAAGTCTGAATGGAAACATGAAGAGAAGTCAAATGTTTAGCCGAACATGTTAAAATGTAAAATAACCTACCCTAGTTGTTTTAGTAACTCAGAACTTGCCTCGTGATATTTGTAGTGTTCTCTCCGTTAGAAGGCTGGGTCCAACCCGATGGTACAACACCTACATGTAAAAGTGATTTTAGCCAAACTTCTCTGTCCTGTGTTCTTCCTAAGTCATGTGTTGTTATTTACATACACACACCTCTGGGCAGTGATGAATGGGGCACCATTGTATGTTTAGTTTACAGCGAGTCATTTTATTTGGCTAGAAATCCTATCAAAACATATCATGAACAAAACACAGACTAACCAAATGCACGCACACACACACGGAATTTCAACATGCTCAGGGATTTGCCTTTTGGCCTGAGCAGAAATGGAAGCATTATCACTCATATCACTCAGCACCTGTGTCTGTCCCAGCCACAGGTTAACCCAGCCACCTGCAAGGGCTGAGCCTTTCAACTTACATAATCAAATCATATGGGCTTCAGTCATACACATTACGGGGAAAGGGGAAAGGAGGATACCTAGTCAGTTGTACAACTGAATGCCTTCAACTGAAATGTGTCTTCCGCATTTAACCCAACCCTTCAGTATTGGTATGATGTTTGAATTCTGGATCTCTCTCTAACTGCATATTGCTTACAGTATAGATTTGCACTTACACGTAAACCATAGGTGATATCTTAATTTAAAACATACATTCGATGTTTAAACAAACACCATTTCTAAAACAAGTGATTATTATTTTATTTATGTATTTATCATGATCTAAAATAGTCACATATATGTAGTGCTAATAACACTACAGCGATAATACTATATATAGTGATAACCCACTTATCTCCAACATTTCTTGAGCTTTTCACCATCATTGTAAAGCTCTAGTTATTTTGTTGCTTTGACAAAGTAATTTCTGAAGATAATTATTTATTTCATGTGATTAGAGATTCATCGAATTACATGAAATGTCTGTCCCTCATTTTAAGGTCAACCCTGTGGACTGAACTCTCAATTTAATAATATAGGGAAACTGAGACAGGAAAACAATTTTTTATTAAGTTGAACGTGCTCTTTATGTAAAAAAACATTGACAAAGTTACACTACTCATTGAAGTCCAGGGAAGCAGGTAAAATGCTGTTTGGCTCAAGGAGGTGCATCCCTCAGAAGTGAGGAGTCCCAACAGTGTTCCATGGACAACTACCCTGTGTCCATCCCTACTATACATCTGGCCTACATTTCTTCTTTCACTCATTTTAAATCTACAACTGTCACCTCATTTCCCAAATAAAGATGGCTAACTATAACATCAACTACCCTTTTGAATGACGCTCTACTCTTTTTCTAGATCTAGTCTTGGAGATGAACTCTTGTGTTTTTGAGGAGCTGTCAGAACTATTGACAGATGCAGGTGTCAATATAGTGAGGAGAAACAGCCAGGAGAGTAATGGCAGAGAGAGAGGATGCCTATTATAGCTGAGGGAACCTTATATCTACAGGACACAACACAGGGGATCAATATGCATTACACCGCCTGACTGTGGTGTCCACTAGAACAGGACAGTCTACACAGGAGCTTTTATCACGAGGCCAGCTATGGGATCATTGGTGCTTCCACTCCCACAATGGTCCGTGTCACTTCTAACTGATGAAATTCTCAGTACCACAGCCAGAATGTCTATATTTCATTGTTTGTGGTCAAAGCAATATTCAACCTTGCCTGGCGCCTTCAATCCCCTACAACCACAACAACTAGAGTACAGGTCTACACAACACAAAGAACAGGGGTGATTGACATATGCACAAAATGCACCATAGACATCGACACCAGCACGGGGGGGGGGGGGGACCTATGTGACCCACTTCCCACACACCCCTTTCCCCCAACCCAGCCCCTTATCCTAGCCTCCCGTGTCCTGACCTCTGAAACTGGTTTGAACATTTCACACAATCTCCCTGCACAGCAGTGGCTGCAGCAGTGCTGGGAGCCAATATGTTTCCATAATTGGGACTGTAATGGGGGCAGAGTCCAAGGCAATTAATCCTTTCCTCCTCTGTTGTTTAGGCCCGGATGGCAGTGACAGGGTGCTGAGTAATTGGACGGTGCTAAGTAAAAGTCCCCTCCGCTTTACATTAATATCCCTTCACCCTGACTCTAATCCCGGCCGGTTCTAGTATCCCATTGCCACCCACATCCAACCACTCCCTCTGACCGGTGACCAGCTCCCTCTGAGTGGCGACCAGCTCCATCCGACCAGCTCCCTCTCACACACACTCACACCCAGAGACGTCATGCCCATAGGGGGGATGTGCCCCCTCAGATTTGTCCAGTTATCAATCAAGTTAAAATATAGCTAGCTTGTCTAACTATCTTAGCTGGCATGCCTGCTGGTAAGATTGGTAGACTTTAGAAAAGCAAGCAATAACTAAATGTACTGAATAAGACACAGATTTTAGCAGAGATGCAAAGAAGCATATTTAGTTTCTTTCAAAAAATAACTATCAGTCAGGAGGATACAGACAGCTCAAGAGGTATGCATAGATTTGCAGAATAATAAAGCAAAACGATTATGGCTCTAGATTGCAGGAAAAATCAGTTTCAGGTGTTTAAAAATGCTAAATTCTCCAAATTACGGACCGGGGGGCCTTGCTCAGGATCTCAGGATTTTTGGGGAGCATGACGCCCCAGCTCCCACCTGTCAACTCCCCGCTTCGGCCACACACAGCTAATGTACGGCCAGGTGAAGGGAACACTTGGTCAGGGTTGAAATTAAAAGGTGGAAGAGGGGAGGTGTTGAAAGCAAGAGGATGAACAAACAAGTTGAGGTTGTTTTTCTCCTTTATAACTATCAAGGGAGTTTTAAAGGAGATTTCTGAGACTTTCTGTTCACAACGGACCCCTTGCTGACAAAGGACGATAAGATCATGAAACAAAACTAATAACATAAGGTTTTTGTAACAACAAAAACGCACATTATAACACAATACAATTAATAATATATGTATATATTGTACATATACAGTGGGGCAAAAAAGTATTTAGTCAGCCACCAATTGTGCAAGTTCTCCCACTTAAAAAGATGAGAGAGGCCTGTAAATTTCATCATAGGTACCCTTCAACTATGACAGACAAAATGAGATAAAAAATTCCAGAAAATCACATTGTAGGATTTTTAATGAATTTATTTGCAAATTATGGTGGAAAATAAGTATTTGGTCAATAACAAAAGTTTATCTCAATACTTTGTTATATACCCTTTGTTGGCAATGACAGAGGTCAAACGTTTTCTGTAAGTCTTCACAAGGTTTTCACACACTGTTGCTGGTATTTTGACCCATTCCTCCATGCAGATCTCCTCTAGAGCAGTGATGTTTTGGGGCTGTTGCTGGGCAACACGGACTTTCAACTCCCTCCAAAGATTTTCTATGGGGTTGAGATCTGGAGACTGGCTAGGCCACTCCAGGACCTTGAAATGCTTCTTACGAAGCCACTCCTTCGTTGCCCGGGCGGTGTGTTTGGGATCATTGTCATGCTGAAAGACCCAGCCACGTTTCATCTTCAATGCCCTTGCTGATGGAAGGAGGTTTTCACTCAAAATCTCACGATACATGGCCCCATTCATTCTTTCCTTTACACGGATCAGTCGTCCTGGTCCCTTTGCAGAAAAACAGCCCCAAAGCATGATGTTTCCACCCCCATGCTTCACAGTAGGTATGGTGTTCTTTGGATGCAACTCAGCATTCTTTGTCCTCCAAACACGACGAGTTGAGCTTTTACCAAAAAGTTATATTTTGGTTTCATCTGACCATATGACATTCTCCCAATCTTCTTCTGGATCATCCAAATGCTCTCTAGCAAACTTCAGACGGGCCTGGACATGTACTTGCTTAAGCAGGAGGACACGTCTGGATTTGAGTCCCTGGCGGCGTAGTGTGTTACTGATGGTAGGCTTTGTTACTTTGGTCTCAGCTCTCTGCAGGTCATTCACTAGGTCCCCCCGTGTGGTTCTGGGATTTTTGCTCACCGTTCTTGTGATCATTTTGACCCCACGGGGTGAGATCTTGCGTGGAGCCCCAGATCGAGGGAGATTATCAGTGGTCTGGTATGTCTTCCATTTCCTAATAATTGCTCTCACAGTTGATTTCTTCAAATCAAGCTGCTTACCTATTGCAGATTCAGTCTTCCCAGCCTGGTGCAGGTCTACAATTTTGTTTCTGGTGTCCTTTGACAGCTCTTTGGTCTTGGCCATAGTGGAGTTTGGAGTGTGACTGTTTGAGGTTGTGGACAGGTGTCTTTTATACTGATAACAAGTTCAAACAGGTGCCATTAATACAGGTAATGAGTGGAGGACAGAGGAGCCTCTTAAAGAAGAAGTTACAGGTCTGTGAGAGCCAGAAATCTTGCTTGTTTGTAGGTGACCAAATACTTATTTTCCACCATAATTTGCAAATAAATTCATTAAAAATCCTACAATGTGATTTTCTGGATCTTTTTCCCTCATTTTGTCTGTCATCGTTGAAGTGTTCCTATGATGAAAATTACAGGCCTCTCTCATCTTTTTAAGTGGGAGAACATGCACAATTGGTGGCTGACTAAATACTTTTTTTGCCCCACTGTATATACATGCATTACTGGTCAAAGGTTTGGACACACCTACACATTCTAGGGTTTTTCTATATTTTTACTATTTTCTACATTGTAAAATAAGACATCAACACTATGAAATAACACATGTAATCATGTAGTAACCAAAAAAGTGTTAAACAAATCAAAATATGTTTTTGATTCTTCAAAGTAGCCACCCTTTACCTTGATGACAGCGTTGCACACTTTTGGCATTCTCTCAACCAGCTTCATGAGGTAGTCACCCGGAATGTATTTCAATTAACAGGTGTGCCTTGTTAAAGGTTCATTTGTGGAATTTCTTTCCTTCTTAATGCGTTTGAGCCAATCAGTTGTGTTGTGACAAGGTAGGGTTGGTATACAGAAGATGGCCCTATTTGGGTAAAATATTATGGCCATATTATGGCAAGATGGTCCTATTTGGGTAAAATATTATGCATATTATGGCAAGAACAGCTTAAATAAGCAAAGAGAAATGACAGTACATCCTTACTTTAAGACATGAAGGTCAGTCAATCCCAAAAATTTGAACAACTTTGAACGTTACTTCAAGTGCAGTCACAAAAACCATAAAGCACTATGATGAAACTGGCTCTCATGAGGATCGCCTCAGGAAAGGAAGACCCATAGTTACCTCTGCTGCAGAGGACAAGTTCATTAGAGTTACCAGCCTCAGAAATCGGCAATTAACTGCACCTCAGATTGCAGCTCAAATAAATGCTTCACAGAGTTCAAGTAATAGACACATCTCAACTGTTGAGGAGACTGTGAATCAGGCCTTCATGGTCAAATTGCTGCAAAGAAACCACTACTAAAGGACACCAATAAAAATAAGAGACTTGCTTGGGGCAAGAAACAGAAGCAATGGACATTAGACCAGTGGAAATCTGTCCTTTGGTCTGATGAGTCCAAATTTGAGATTTTTGGTTCCAAACGCTGTGTCTTTGTGAGACGCAGAGTAGGTGAACGGATGACCTCTGCATGTGTGGTTCCCAAAGTGAAGCATGGAGGAGGAAGTGTGATGGTGTTGAGGTGCTTTGCTGGTGACACCGTCAGTGATTTATTTAGAATTCAAGGCACACTTAGCCAGCATGGTTCCACAGCATTCTGCAGCGATACGCCATCCCATCTGGTTTGCGCTTAGTGGCACTATCATCTGTTTTCAACAGGACAATGACCCAAAACACACCTCCAGGCTGTGTAAGGGCTTTTTTGATCAAGAAGGAGAGTGATGGAGTGCTGCATCAGATGCTCTGGCCTTCTTAATCACATGACCTCAACCCAATTGAGATGGTTTCGGATGAGTTGGAGCCCTGAGTGAAGGAAAAGCAGCCAACAAGTGCTCAGCATATGTGGGAACTCCTTCAAGACTACTGGATAAGCATTCTAGGTGATTACCTCATGAAGGCGGTTGAGAGAATGCCAAGAGTGTGCAAAGCTGTCAACAAGGCAAAGGGTGGTTACTTTGAAGAATTGTTTAACACTTTTTTGGTTTCTCCATGATTTCCTATGTGTTATTTCATAGTTTTGATGTCTTCACTATTATTCTACAATGTCAAAAATGGGATCGAACCACAGGCTGTAGTGATGCCGCAACACTGCGATGCAGTGCCTTAGACCGCTGTGCCACTCAGGAGGCCCTATTGGCTACATTATTTAAAAATAATAATTTAAAAGAAGACCTTCTGTCTATCCATTAGTGAATGGAGTAGGGAGTAGGGGGGCATTTGTGGCAATTGGGAATCCTTGCAGCTAAATCTAATATTCTTTAGTAAGAAGGAAGGGTCACAGAGAGGTGTGAGTTCAAAGTTCATTGAGACCACAACCAGTCTGAAGGCTGTGAGACTGACAGTATTGTAGTGACGTGGTTCTGTCTGAAATAGACTCACAATGGCACTGAAACAGACACATCGCTAAGGACATAGCAACAAGAGATAGTTGACCATTTTTTTCTGTTACCTTTTCCTCTTTATTCTCTCTGTCCCATTTCTCCCAATCCTCTTATTCTCTTTCTCAAAATCTCCCTATCCTTTTTCTCAACCTCTCGATGGTGCCCTCATTTTCTCTCGCTATTCCTGTTGCCCACATCTCTCCAGCTCCTTTTTTGTTCCATTTCTAATCTCCTTCAGTGACTGTTCTAAAACAAATCAATAGAGCTGTAATAGCACTGCGATTTGTCATTTTTATATCATTAGTTTTCTTTTTCTATACGCTTACTTCTCATGCATCAAGAGTGGGGAAGGCAGGAGGCAGGGGGAAGGAGTGAATACAGTAGAGCGCCTCGTAAACTTTATTCAGTATTCTATGAATTTCAGATCAGTTATGTTTCATAATGACACAGCAGTACAGATGGCAGTGAGGGGGGAGGCAGTAGGGGGAGGGGTAGGGGTGGCGAAGGAGAAGGAAGAGGGAGAAAAGGGAAAAATCGATAGGAGCAGCACACTTTTCCCCGGCATGGTGGAGAAGGGATCTATTGTGGAGGAATTATGATTTATGTCAGGGGTGGAAGGGCCGTCAGGGTGCGTCAGGGACGGAGGTGTGCGCCAATAATGATTAATGCCCCCCCCTCGGTTCCGGAGACAACCCAGCCTGCACTGCTCTCACTCTCCTTTCCTCACTCCCTCTCTCTTTCTCCCTCTCTCTCTCACCCCCTTTTTCATTATTTTCCCCTCTCTCAGGTCTCCAATACCTCTCCTTTCATTTACAAAGAAGGCCTGCCCCCTCTCTCTCCTGTCTGCTGGCTGTGCATGGTGTGGGTGATGGATTCTTGGCTCCCCAGCTGTGGGGCTGCAGGACAGGGACGGTCACTTTTAAGCTGGACGTCAGCACTTTGTCTCTGCCAGGCCTGTCAGCACTCACCACACTGCACGGCGGAGAGGAAGCAAGAAGGAGAAAGAGAGAGGGAAAAAGAGAAAGGGAGAGAGAGAGAGAGAGAGAAAGAGAGAGAGATGGGTGAGATGGACAGAGCTATAGAGAGCCACTGATGAAGGGAATGAATAGATGGAAGATGCCTGGATGACGGGACGGAAAGAGAAATGAAGCAAAAGGAGAGGGAGAGCGTGTCTCCTCTGTCATGCCCTGGCTGTGGCAGGCCGTGGTGACAGCTCACTGATGTGAGTCTGTCTGTGAGCCTGAAGCAAGAACCATACCATGACACAGATGTCTGCCATGACATAGGACCTGTAACTGTAGAGCGAACATAGCTCAAACTTAATATCACTTTCAACTGAATGCTAAAAACAGCCAATCCACTAATGTCCTACAGTACCGTATAATATCCAAATAATGGTACATCGAGATAATAATAGTACGAGATAATAATAGTACATCGAGATAATAATAGTACATATTGAGAGGTCTGCTGAGAGTCTCTCGCCTCTTTTGAATACAGTCAACATTGTCCTATTGTTCTTTGCAGAACCAAGGATATCTGAAACACCACTGAATGGGGGTCAAGTCTTCTCAGCGTCCATTTCTATGTCCCTGTGCTTGGTTTCAATTTACCGATTGGTCAACATTAAAAAAGTAAAACCAGTAGGGAGCTCATTGAATTGAATACGGAGACAGAAAGGAAAGAAACGTTAATGCAATCTTTTCAATATCACCTTTGGTCCACAAAAAAAAGAACATTAAAAGCAGGGGAGATTGAATTTCAATGAGTGATACAGCACACCCAGACATACATAGTCCACGTTGCTACACTTCGTGTGGGCTATTCAAGAAGGAACCTTGGTGTGGAAGGCAGCCTTTGGAACGGAGTCTCATTACTGCCTGCGAGGCAGGGGTACCTGGTGAACTATTCTAATGTGTGGACACGTGAATGAGACTGGGGGTAAGGGAGGTGGATAGTGGTGAGGGGGGTGTTACAGTCTATTGTGTCCCCCACTACTTGAGTCTATATCTCAGCAGCACTTGAGGATGGGCATCGCTAGCTTTACAGTTATCCGTTTCAGCCCATTGAGGGTAAGAGGTCACCACTCAAACACACACTCTAAAATAAATCAACTTCTTTACCAGAGAAAAAAGACAAAAGGAAAGCAGGGTAAGAAAATTATCTCAGGCGTCTATTTCCTCTCTGGATGTGAGAGAGCGGAAGGCAGCGACACAGATAGGTAGGACTGAATGAACAGAGGTAGAGAGAAAGAGAGAGGTAGAAGAATAGATGTGGAGCGCACAAGGGGCACTGGGTACAAAAGCGAGGCTATGGGGGGAAGGCAGGAACGACAAGGGAGGGAGCGGGGCTGAAAACCTAATTTCCACCCTCCACTGCCTCTCTCTGCCTTCTGTAAGAGATTACCCTAGAGCGCACGAGACGAGGGGGGTGCAGCACCCTTACTGGGGGAGAAGCGGGCGGGGGGGGGGGTCACAAAAGTACACACACACACGAAAATGACATCCTAACGAGTTCATACAGAAAATATACAATATATACTGACACATATTTACAAAATAACAAACAGAAAATCTACTTTGCAATACCCAACACATCTTTAACTGGCCTTCTATTATCACTGAGTTAATTAAGATATAAATAAGAGAGAAAGAGAGAGAAAGAGAGGTGTGTGGTGTGTGTGTGTGTGTGTGCGTGCGTGCGTGTGCCAGCCTTGAACATCTGGCGTGAGATACGGCACCAGGGCCAGTACTATCTCACCAATCAATAACAAATCAGGCAGCTCCAGAGAGAGTAGGAAGAATAGAGAGGAATGGAAGGGGAAAAATAACTGTTCCTACGCCCTGTCTAAAGCATGTAGACGTCTGTCTGTCTATCCCTCACACCTACACCCACCCATCCATCCCATGTGTGTGTGTGTGTGTGTTTGTGTGCATGTGACTTTTTCTAAAAGCGTCTAGTATGAATGGCTACAGGTTAACACAGGCAGCCGCAAGCCTTTCCTGGCCCTCCAATGTCTCTCTACCTCCATGTTGTCCTTCAACTCCACACCATCCTCTGCTGCCTCTTCTCTCCTCCTGTTTATTCTGTCTATCACACCACTGGCTTTCAGATCACAGAACTGAAGTTGTTGGAGGGATACTGAGGAATAGACGGTTATTTCAACCTCGGCTAGGCATATTGTCTGGTATAAGAGTTGCATTTACAATGGAAGCTAACTGTTCTGCTGCTCAAAACATGCGTCCACGGTGTCGGCTATCAACTGTCCATATAGAATGATGCGTGCCGATGATACACATCACCTCAAAAGGGTGGACAATTGAGAAAGGCTTCGGCTAGCACTTTGTTCAAGAATAGTATACTTTACAGTCAGTGGAGGCTCCTCTGAGGAGGAAGGGGAGAACCATCCTCCTCAGTGAATTTCATAACGATAAAAATGCTGAAACATTTAAAAAGTTAGTTAGAATAGTATACGTTAAAGTATGTGTTTGTGAAAGCAAGGACATGTTGTAGAGTCGAGCCACCAGGCTCCGGATAGCACTTTACATAACAACAATATCATTGTAAAAGGAAGGCACGATGTTTAGTGATAAGTCACATTATAGTCTCCAGCTGAAGAAGAGACGCTCACATACAATAGCTAGCGTTATTTGTTTGTTTGAGCCCAATGAGAGGTGAAATACTGAAAGGGACACTATAGACTGGTGAGTTGACAATGTCCCTATAATGATGCTCGCCCATCTCGGAGGCTAAATGCTTTGTGTTGTTATGACTCTGAACGGTCAGATAGCAACAATGACAAGCTAGCAACAATGACTAGCAACAATGCTAGCAACAATGACAAGAAGCTGCAATGTGGGGAATCGTATGAGGCTCGCTTCAGCTAGCATCTTGTTCTTGATACCATGTCTTCAGGTCTTTTGACTTATGTCATGTTTATGCTAATTTGTCAAACATTTGCTAGCTAGCTAACCAACCAACAACTGTAACGATGCATTTGAGAGACACTTATTGTGAAAATGTATTTCTATTTTCAATAAGAAATATGAATTAAATGTTGTCAGTATTCCTTTGATTGTTAGCCAACCTCATCTGTTTTGTCCCCAAGTTGCGCATGCATCAATTTTGTTGACACCCGTCTATATGGCTCAGCGGTATCTATGGTACAATAGAGCTATACTGTCTATCCAAACCCAAAGGTGCTTTCAAAAATGTTGACTCGATGTAAAGTAATGGCGGAGCCCTTTAGTACATGGATAATCATAAGCTCATCTATGTGTGGCTAAATATAGGGCTGTGACACTCAGAGTCAGAGGTCCGTGACTCTCGGGCTGGCTGCCAGGAGGCTGCTATTCCACAGTTTGATCTAATTTATTACTGGCTATTAAAAGTGAGGGTTGGTTGGTGATGCTACAGACTGGTACAGTCAGAGAGAGGAGGGTCGTGTTGCATATTGTGTGTGTGGGGGGGTGGCGAGGAGGAAGGATGGGAGAGGGAAGAAGAGGAGAGATGGTGTCACATCGGCGGTGAAAATGGAGCAGATCCCAGCGGTGAAACTATTACAGCCTGTGAATTATAAAACTATTAACCAGAATGTAACTTCCAATTAAAAAATGATTCAACACTGAGATCTGATGGATGAATTTTGATTAAGTGAGGACCACATTAGGAGCGTAGGGAGATGGACGCCGGTCGACGGCACCGCTACTTATGAGGCAACGGTCTAATAAAGATTTGTCTCTTTTTTGGGCAAATTAAGGTTAATTACTTTAAATACCATGGCTAGAAGCACAGAAAAAATACATATTTTATTCTCAGGACATTTAAGCTGCGGGTGGATAGAGTAGGGGCCATGCTCATCTGGCTGAGAATGCCATGGACGTGTAAGTATCGGTTAAGCATGCAATACAGTACACAAACACACAGACGCACACACACTGTTGTGATTACTGATGATGTCGGTCATTGCCCATTGATTGGTCAAACAGAAGAGGGGGGAGTGGATGGTTATAAAGGGACACAGCTGGGACCAGCTGCTACAGGCTGCTGTGAGTTTACACACGCTCACAGACCACAGAGTATGCCACTACACTCACACACAAGTTGGGTCAACAGTCCACCTCTTCTTGTCAGTACACAAATACACCAAGACCACAGAGGCTTTCACACACTTCAAATTCACACAGTCATGCCAATTCATACACTATAGTAACTTTTTTCCCTGGCTTATTTTGATACCAAGTCACCTCAAAGAAGAATTTCAGCCATATCAACACACAGCCTTAGCGGCCATACTTACTGTCATGTAATAAATATACATTTCCCACTCCCTCGATTTGTTTGTAAGGTCTATGACAGGCGAGCGCAAGCTTTGACCAACGAGGAGAATCGAAGGGGGGCTACTCTCGTCGGGTGTTGGGTGGATCCCATTCTGTTCCCCATTTCACACGTTACTTTTACATTTATAGCCGGGGAGTCGAGTCAGTACCAGCCCTTTCTGAAGGGAGAGGGGGAAGAAGGGAGGAGGAGAGGAGAGGGAAAGCTTGTCTGCTGTGTAATTGACAGTGACAGAGAGCAGTCAGCCCTGATTAGTTCAGGCTTGGTAAGCAGTTCATTACCGGCTGGGGTTGAAGGGGAGCGATAGAAATGGGGGAGAAGAGAGGAGTGGGAGAGGAGAGGAAGAGGAAGAGGAGATGTGAGGAGATGTTGGCTGAGCCTGGCCACTGTATGTCGCATAATTAGAGAATACAGACAGGGGCATTAAAACATGGCTGAGTACTCCTCTGGCTTTGGTGCATTCTTTACGCCGTGCGATCATTGTTCTCCGCTGGGTTCCTTGTAGTTAGTGTGGAATAGAATGTTGAACTGGACTGATCTGGTTCTTCAGTTTTTGTGGAGGCAGTGTGATGTGGGTAGCTTGCAGCAGACGGACTTGTCAGTGGGCCTATACCCACACTACAAGTTCAATAGGCTGAAACCATAGCAGGAGATTGGGGGGTGAAGAGATGCTCTCAGCAGCTGCTAGGCAAATAACTTATGGAAGTTTTAAATTAAAAAAAGCACACGTCCGTACAGGGCAAACAGGCGGGTGGTGAGCCAACCATGTGCTCTAATGTTCTACTTACCATACGGCACACAGAACTCTCCCCAGCGCTAAGCTCTTGGTAAAACACTGGGGGGTGGGGATGGGGATGAGAGGAGATGTGGACCGAGCCTCACGGTGATGAGTAAACACTACAGGGTCTCTCCCCCCTCTTCCTCCCCTTTCCTTCCTACCTTTCCTCTCCAACCGCCTCCATCTCCTAACCTTCTGTTCCACATTGTCTCCCCCTAGCCGGCTGAAATCTCCCAGAGCTAGACTCTTTGAGCAGAACAGACTGCTCAAAGAGTGAGTGAGTGAGTGAGTGAGTGAGTGAGTGAGTGAGTGAGTGAGTGAGTGAGTGAGTGAGTGAGTGAGTGAGTGAGTGAGTGAGTGAGTGAGTGAGTGAGTGAGTGAGTGAGTGAGTGAGAGAGAGAGAGAGAGAGAGAGAGAGAGAGAGAGAGAGAGAGAGAGAGAGAGAGAGAGAGAGAGAGAGAGAGAGAGAGAGAGAGAGAGAGAGAGAGAGAGAGAGAGAGAGAGTGGGTGAGTGAGTGTAAGTGAGCAAGAGAAAGCAAAAGGAGAAAAAGAGAATATTTGTGTATTGCCAGGGAAAGGCAGCCTGATGAAGAATTGCAGAAGACAAGGCCTGTCCCAAATGGTTCCATCATCTAAATTCTAATCAAACATTATTTACAGCTTGTTTTATTTGGGCCTCTTGAGAGACTGTCCCTCCTGCCTCTTTGCCATGGTAACCAGTGTCTCATTTCAGAAGTGTCATGCCACATTATCATCTCTGGCTCACACACACTGTCTGACAACTTCTCCCAGCCTCTGGTGAAAAAATACAGAGCTGTGGGGTCTCTCTCTCTCTCGCTCCCTCGCTCTCTCTCTCTCTCTTCTAATATTGTTCTATTATTCTCTCTGTCCCTGTGGAAATTCAATGTGTGACATACCTTACCTAATTCGATACAGGACCTCAGACCTGCATCTGTAACACAACAGAAAATATGGATTTAATAATAGATAGAGTACCAATTCTCATCAAAGTCATATAATCATACAAATACTAGATACATTACAATGATAGAGTATAATTCCAGAATGTGTTAAATGAGTGAATATATGCCTGTATTTATATTCATTTTATTCCGTAGTATTGGTCCAACGACAAATGTACTGTAAAATCAAGCAAGGCGGCTACTCGGTGGGCCACAATAAAGATGGCGAATTACACAGAGATGCAGACACCCCAATAAAACATATAATTCCAGCCCAAATAAACCACAGGTTCCATTGATTGGAAACCCACTGTTTTGATATCAAGCAAATAAAAAACAATGACAGCCCCCTACCCCAGCCCATCGCAAAACATCAAATCTAAATACTGGTGAAGACCTCCACTTAACAGACCCGGTTCATGTATTTCGGCACGCAATGCAAATTAGATGCCGCTGAGGAAAAACTGTGCGTCCTCCGCCATCTTAAATAACCAGCATCATTTCAGGGCTTGAGCGATTTGTCGTCCCCACTTCTTCCCGCTGTGTGAGCGGTGGCGTGCGGAGCGGGTACACATCAGCATGGTGGGCTGTGGGCCGGCTGCTGAGGTTGCCCCACTTTCTTCCCCTCCTCCTCCTCTCTCTACAGGGAATGAGATTCCCATCATCAGAGGCTGCAATTTTCACAAAACAATGTGAGATCACATGGCACGGTGGCGAGGCTCGGCAGCCCCTGGCCCCTGAGGTGCCCAGCGTCTATGCAGATTGGGGGATTAATGTCCCGTGTGTGTGTGTGTGTGTGTGTGTGTGTGTGTGTGTGTGTGTGTGTGTGTGTGTGTGTGTGTGTGTGTGTGTGTGTGTGTGTGTGTGTGTGTTTCAGGGGGGAGTGTGTAGATTGTGTGTGTGATGGTGGATGTACCACGGTGTACCTTCTAACAAGACAGAGGGTTCAAGCAGGGTAAATGGAAAAAGTAGTCTTCTTCCCTCTCTCTGCATCCCTCCCTTTAATATCAGTGTATTCAAAAGGAAGTCACTAAGCTGCAAGGCCCCTCTTAAACATGTGAGACAAAGATAAGCAGTGGGCTGTGGTAGAGAGACGCAGAATGAGGGAACATGACTTTGCCAGGGGAAAGTTTTCTGGCTGACAAACAAAAGGCTCTCGAAGGTGTCACAGTTTGGGAGGCAGTGTTCCATAAGCATGGAATAAACAGTGCATCAAGACTGTGCATTGAGGGTGTGTGTGTAGACTGCGCATTGAGGTTGTGTGTGTAGAGACTGTGCATTGAGGGTGTGTGTGTAGAGACTGTGCATTGAGGCTGTGTTTTGAGGCTGTGTGTGTAGAGACTGTGCATTGAGGCTGTGTTTTGAGGCTGTGTGTGTAGAGACTGTGCATTGAGGGTGTGTGTGTAGAGACTGTGCATTGAGGCTGTGTGTGTAGAGACTGTGCATTGAGGGTGTGTGTGTAGAGACTGTGCATTGAGGGTGTGTGTGTAGAGACTGTGCATTGAGGTTGTGTGTGTAGAGACTGTGCATTGAGGGTGTGTGTGTAGAGACTGTGCATTGAGGGTGTGTGTGTAGAGACTGTGCATTGAGGGTGTGTGTGTAGAGACTGTGCATTGAGGGTGTGTGTGTAGAGACTGTGCATTGAGGGTGTGTGTGTAGAGACTGTGCATTGAGGCTGTGTTTTGAGGCTGTGTGTGTAGAGACTGTGCATTGAGGCTGTGTTTTGAGGCTGTGTGTGTAGAGACTGTGCATTGAGGGTGTGTGTGTAGAGACTGTGCATTGAGGGTGTGTGTGTAGAGACTGTGCATTGAGGGTGTGTGTGTAGAGACTGTGCATTGAGGCTGTGTTTTGAGGCTGTGTGTGTAGAGACTGTGCATTGAGGGTGTGTGTGTAGAGACTGTGCATTGAGGGTGTGTGTGTAGACTGCGCATTGAGGTTGTGTGTGTAGAGACTGTGCATTGAGGGTGTGTGTGTAGAGACTGTGCATTGAGGCTGTGTTTTGAGGCTGTGTGTGTAGAGACTGTGCATTGAGGCTGTGTTTTGAGGCTGTGTGTGTAGAGACTGTGCATTGAGGGTGTGTGTGTAGAGACTGTGCATTGAGGGTGTGTGTGTAGAGACTGTGCATTGAGGGTGTGTGTGTAGAGACTGTGCATTGAGGCTGTGTTTTGAGGCTGTGTGTGTAGAGACTGTGCATTGAGGGTGTGTGTGTAGAGACTGTGCATTGAGGGTGTGTGTGTAGAGACTGTGCATTGAGGCTGTGTTTGAGGCTGTGTGTGTAGAGACTGTGCATTGAGGGTGTGTGTGTAGAGACTGTGCATTGAGGCTGTGTGTGTAGAGACTGCATTGAGGGTGTGTGTGTAGAGACTGTGCATTGAGGGTGTGTGTGTAGAGACTGTGCATTGAGGCTGTGTGTGTAGAGACTGCATTGAGGCTGTGTGTGTCGAGATTGCGCATTGAGGGTGTGTGTGTAGAGATTGCGCATTGAGGCTGTGTTTTGAGGCTGTGTGTGTAGAGACTGTGCATTGAGACTGTGTGTGTAGAGACTGTGCATTGAGACTGTGTGTGTCGAGACTGTGCATTGAGGGTGTGTGTGTAGAGACTGTGCATTGAGGCTGTTTTTTGAGGCTGTGTGTGTAGAGACTGTGCATTGAGGCTGTGTGTGTAGAGACTGGATTGAGGGTGTGTGTGTAGAGACTGTGCATTGAGGCTGTGTGTGTAGAGACTGCATTGAGGGTGTGTGTGTAGAGACTGCGCATTGAGGGTGTGTGTGTGTAGAGACTGTGCATTGAGGCTGTGTTTTAAGGCTGTGTGTGTAGAGACTGTGCATTGAGGGTGTGTGTGTAGAGACTGTGCATTGAGGGTGTGTGTGTAGAGACTGTGCATTGAGGCTGTGTTTTGAGGCTGTGTGTGTAGAGACTGTGCATTGAGGGTGTGTGTGTAGAGACTGTGCATTGAGGGTGTGTGTGTAGAGACTGTGCATTGAGGCTGTGTGTGTAAAGACTGCATTGAGGGTGTGTGTGTAGAGACTGTGCATTGAGGGTGTGTGTGTAGAGACTGTGCATTGAGGCTGTGTGTGTAGAGACTGTGCATTGAGGGTGTGTGTGTAGAGACTGTGCATTGAGGCTGTGTTTTGAGGCTGTGTGTGTAGAGACTGCGCATTGAGGGTGTGTGTGTAGAGACTGTGCATTGAGGCTGTGTTTTGAGGCTGTGTGTGTAGAGACTGTGCATTGAGACTGTGTGTGTAGAGACTGTGCATTGAGGCTGTGTTTTGAGGCTGTGTGTGTAGAGACTGTGCATTGAGGCTGTGTTTTGAGGCTGTGTGTGTAGAGACTGTGCATTGAGGCTGTGTTTTGAGGCTGTGTAGAGACTGCGCATTGAGGGTGTGTGTGTAGAGACTGTGCATTGAGGCTGTGTTTTGAGGCTGTGTGTGTAGAGACTGTGCATTGAGGGTGTGTGTGTAGAGACTGTGCATTGAGGCTGTGTGTGTAGACTGCGCATTGAGGGTGTGTGTGTAGAGACTGCGCATTGAGGCTGTGTGTGTAGACTGCGCATTGAGGGTGTGTGTGTAGAGACTGTGCATTGAGACTGTGTGTGTAGAGACTGTGCATTGAGGCTGTGTTTTGAGGCTGTGTGTGTAGAGACTGTGCATTGAGACTGTGTGTGTAGAGACTGTGCATTGAGGCTGTGTGTGTCGAGACTGTGCATTGAGGGTGTGTGTGTAGAGACTGTGCATTGAGGCTGTGTTTTGAGACTGTGTGTGTAGAGACTGTGCATTGAGGCTGTTTTTTGATGCTGTGTGTGTAGAGACTGTGCATTGAGGCTGTGTTTTGAGGCTGTGTGTGTAGAGACTGTGCATTGAGGCTGTGTGTGTAGAGACTGCGCATTGAGGGTGTGTGTGTAGAGACTGTGCATTGAGGCTGTGTTTTGAGGCTGTGTGTGTAGAGACTGCGCATTGAGGCTGTGTGTGTAGAGACTGCGCATTGAGGGTGTGTGTGTGTAGAGACTGCGCATTGAGGCTGTGTGTGTAGAGACTGTGCATTGAGGGTGTGTGTGTAGAGACTGTGCATTGAGGGTGTGTGTGTAGAGACTGTGCATTGAGGGTGTGTGTGTGTAGAGACTGCGCATTGAGGGTGTGTGTGTAGAGACTGTGCATTGAGGGTGTGTGTGTAGAGACTGTGCATTGAGGGTGTGTGTGTAGAGACTGTGCATTGAGGGTGTGTGTGTAGAGACTGTGCATTGAGGGTGTGTGTGTAGAGACTGTGCATTGAGGCTGTGTTTTGAGGCTGTGTGTGTAGAGACTGTGCATTGAGGCTGTGTTTTGAGGCTGTGTGTGTAGAGACTGTGCATTGAGGGTGTGTGTGTAGAGACTGTGCATTGAGGGTGTGTGTGTAGAGACTGTGCATTGAGGGTGTGTGTGTAGAGACTGTGCATTGAGGCTGTGTTTTGAGGCTGTGTGTGTAGAGACTGTGCATTGAGGGTGTGTGTGTAGAGACTGTGCATTGAGGGTGTGTGTGTAGACTGCGCATTGAGGTTGTGTGTGTAGAGACTGTGCATTGAGGGTGTGTGTGTAGAGACTGTGCATTGAGGCTGTGTTTTGAGGCTGTGTGTGTAGAGACTGTGCATTGAGGCTGTGTTTTGAGGCTGTGTGTGTAGAGACTGTGCATTGAGGGTGTGTGTGTAGAGACTGTGCATTGAGGGTGTGTGTGTAGAGACTGTGCATTGAGGGTGTGTGTGTAGAGACTGTGCATTGAGGCTGTGTTTTGAGGCTGTGTGTGTAGAGACTGTGCATTGAGGGTGTGTGTGTAGAGACTGTGCATTGAGGGTGTGTGTGTAGAGACTGTGCATTGAGGCTGTGTTTGAGGCTGTGTGTGTAGAGACTGTGCATTGAGGGTGTGTGTGTAGAGACTGTGCATTGAGGCTGTGTGTGTAGAGACTGCATTGAGGGTGTGTGTGTAGAGACTGTGCATTGAGGGTGTGTGTGTAGAGACTGTGCATTGAGGCTGTGTGTGTAGAGACTGCATTGAGGCTGTGTGTGTCGAGATTGCGCATTGAGGGTGTGTGTGTAGAGATTGCGCATTGAGGCTGTGTTTTGAGGCTGTGTGTGTAGAGACTGTGCATTGAGACTGTGTGTGTAGAGACTGTGCATTGAGACTGTGTGTGTCGAGACTGTGCATTGAGGGTGTGTGTGTAGAGACTGTGCATTGAGGCTGTTTTTTGAGGCTGTGTGTGTAGAGACTGTGCATTGAGGCTGTGTGTGTAGAGACTGGATTGAGGGTGTGTGTGTAGAGACTGTGCATTGAGGCTGTGTGTGTAGAGACTGCATTGAGGGTGTGTGTGTAGAGACTGCGCATTGAGGGTGTGTGTGTGTAGAGACTGTGCATTGAGGCTGTGTTTTAAGGCTGTGTGTGTAGAGACTGTGCATTGAGGGTGTGTGTGTAGAGACTGTGCATTGAGGGTGTGTGTGTAGAGACTGTGCATTGAGGCTGTGTTTTGAGGCTGTGTGTGTAGAGACTGTGCATTGAGGGTGTGTGTGTAGAGACTGTGCATTGAGGGTGTGTGTGTAGAGACTGTGCATTGAGGCTGTGTGTGTAAAGACTGCATTGAGGGTGTGTGTGTAGAGACTGTGCATTGAGGGTGTGTGTGTAGAGACTGTGCATTGAGGCTGTGTGTGTAGAGACTGTGCATTGAGGGTGTGTGTGTAGAGACTGTGCATTGAGGCTGTGTTTTGAGGCTGTGTGTGTAGAGACTGCGCATTGAGGGTGTGTGTGTAGAGACTGTGCATTGAGGCTGTGTTTGAGGCTGTGTGTGTAGAGACTGTGCATTGAGGCTGTGTTTTGAGGCTGTGTGTGTAGAGACTGTGCATTGAGGCTGTGTTTTGAGGCTGTGTAGAGACTGCGCATTGAGGGTGTGTGTGTAGAGACTGTGCATTGAGGCTGTGTTTTGAGGCTGTGTGTGTAGAGACTGTGCATTGAGGGTGTGTGTGTAGAGACTGTGCATTGAGGCTGTGTGTGTAGACTGCGCATTGAGGGTGTGTGTGTAGAGACTGCGCATTGAGGCTGTGTGTGTAGACTGCGCATTGAGGGTGTGTGTGTAGAGACTGTGCATTGAGACTGTGTGTGTAGAGACTGTGCATTGAGGCTGTGTTTTGAGGCTGTGTGTGTAGAGACTGTGCATTGAGACTGTGTGTGTAGAGACTGTGCATTGAGGCTGTGTGTGTCGAGACTGTGCATTGAGGGTGTGTGTGTAGAGACTGTGCATTGAGGCTGTGTTTTGAGACTGTGTGTGTAGAGACTGTGCATTGAGGCTGTTTTTTGATGCTGTGTGTGTAGAGACTGCGCATTGAGGGTGTGTGTGTAGAGACTGTGCATTGAGGCTGTGTTTTGAGGCTGTGTGTGTAGAGACTGCGCATTGAGGCTGTGTGTGTAGAGACTGCGCATTGAGGGTGTGTGTGTGTAGAGACTGCGCATTGAGGGTGTGTGTGTAGAGACTGTGCATTGAGGCTGTGTATGTAGAGAGTGTGTGTTTTGAGACTGTGTGTGTAGAGAGTGTGGAAGTGTGGTTCAGTGACAGTGTGCAGAATGTGTGCGTGCGCGTGTGCAATAGTGCCTGCGTGCACACAGCATTGCTGTAAAAGCACAGTGTGAGCCTTTATGCACGTGTGTGTGTGTGTGTGTGTGTGTGTGTGTGTGTGTGTGTGTGTGTGTGTGTGTGTGTGTGTGTGTGTGTGTGTGTGTGTGTGTGTGTGTGTGTGTGTGTGTGTGTGTGTGTGTGTGTGTGTGTGTGTATTTGAGTGTGAGAGAGAGCAAAAAAGAGAGACTTGCGAATGAAATTGAGACTGTGTGGCTGTTCCAGATCCCTGCTGTAATTTCCTGTCAGGCAGCAGGATTTTGCCTTGCCGTGGGCAGCTACGGTGGCTGGCTCTGCTGTGGAGCAGACCTCCAATCAGGGACTGAACCACTCACCTCACTGACCTTCAATGGGCACTAAGCTGCTCCCTCGTTGGGAGAGGTACTGTGTGAATACTGGACAAACACACACATACACACACAGGGTCACCAACTGATGCATTTTTTATTTTGTATAGTACATTACATTACATCTTCCAGCTCACATGAAGAAACAACAATAATGAATATGATAAGAACAAGTAGCCAAAAAATCATTAGGGCTCAGTAGCCAGAGCTTTATAGCCAGAGCTTTTGGGGCAGCAGGTAGCCTAGTGGTTAGAGCCTTGGGCCAGTAACCGAAAGGTTTCTAGATCGAATCGCCGAGCTCACAAGGTAAACATTTGTTGTTCTGCCCCTGAACAAGGCAGTTAAACCACTGTTCCTAGGCTGTCATTGTAAATAAGAATGTGTTCTTAACTGACTTGCCTAATTAAATTTAAAAAATTAAAAGCCAGGAGAGGAAAGAGGACAGAGCAGTGAATCCGAGTGTGTTTGTTTGTGGCCTGAGACAGCAGCAGGAGAGAAGTGATAGTCTCTCTGCCTCCAATTCATCAGACAGAGAAAAGAAGAAAGGCCCGAGCATGAACATGAGGAGCAATACATCAACTATAAGCTGCCATCTCCTTCTTCAACACTCACTCTCTCTCACACACACACACACACACACTCTCCTACTCGCTCTCCCTCCATCTCTCTTTACACAGCTGCATGTATGGTTTTATGACTCTATTCTAAGTGCGGCAAAGGAACAGGGATATCACCACATCCCATCCACGGACCGGATCCTCCCCTGATCGTATTGGATGCTTGAATGATGAGTAATCAACAGAACTATATGATGATTCTTTGCAGGCACAGAGAGGCACGGAGGTAGTGGTAAGTAAGGGGGAGATGAGGAAAGACTGGGGGAGTCTGGGGCAGCCGTGTACTCGGGCCAGAGGTTGATAAAGTTGTGGCTCAGGCCAGGTGTAAATATACCACAGGCCTTGTCAGAGCAGGTCAAAGCAGGCCTCCAAAAGCAGAGGCCCTGACAGACTGCGTCTCCAAACACCACAAGACACACACAGCCTGTAGTACGTTGTGTCATACACTGAACACAACACAGTGTTGGAGTGGTCAGAGGAGCCTGGGGCTTTGGATATAACAGTTAAGAAAGGAAGAGTCAGAGAATAAGGATCAGGGTCAGTAAGTTCCTATGTTCCCTACTGAAGGTATTGGGATTGTCTATGCATTATGTACTGTATTGGCAACACATTTAGCGTACTCCTGACAACCCTGCTCACTCGAAGTGGCTACACATTTGTACTCCTGACAACCCTGCTCACTCAAAGTGGCTACACATTTCATGGAGCAAATTAGCGAATAACTCATGAACCGTAATGAACCAAAGTGCTGTCATGTTAAAATGTATGTTGTAAATCCAATTGTGTGTGAGCGAGTGAATAGGACATTGACAAAAGGCAGTTCCTATCGATTACTATACAGTATAATATTACCACTGGTGTGGGACCTACTACAAACTAAACAATGTACAGTATTATTAATAAATCTTCTTCTTAATAGGGGGTGCCATTTCCACTTTGGGAAAAAATAGTGCCCAAATTAAACGGCCTCGTACTCTGTTCTAGATCATATGATATGCATATTATTATTACTATTGGATAGAAAACACTCTGAAGTTTCTAAAACTGTTTGAATTATATCTGTGAGTAAAACAGAACTCATTTGGCAGGCAAACTTCCAAACAGGAAGTGGAAATTCTGAAATGGGTCTCTGTGAAGGGCTGCGCCTATTCAATTGCCTTGTATTTATGGATATGTATGCACTTCATACGCCTTCCAATAGATGTCAACAGGCAGTAGAACGTGAGGTGTCTAGCCTGATGTGGGACCGAATGAGAGCTTTTGGAGTGACAGGTCAGCCATATTGGCAGTATTTTGCTGCGCACCTGGGTGCACCATATCGTTTTCTGCAATGCGTTAGGTAGACACGAAGAAATGCAATTATTGGATACATACGAGAAAAACATCCTAAAGATGGATTTTCAACTGAGTTTGACCAGTTTATTCGACTTTTATTATGACTTTTGGAATTTTTCGTTCCATGCGTCAAACTTTCATGGACACGTGAGCCCCACTATGCTAGCCAAAGTTGCTAATTCGACAGAAGAAATGGACATTCTAAAACAAAACAACGATTTATTGTGGAACTAGGACTCCTGGCACTGAATTCTGATGAAAGTTCATCAAAGGTAAGAGAATAGTTATGATGTTATTTTGTATTTTTGTTGAATATGTTGACTCCAACATGGCGGAGAATGGCTGAGCGCTGTCTCAGATTATTGTATGCTGTGCTTTTTACTAAAGTTATTTTTTTTAATCTAACACAGCGGTTGCATTAACCTGTCTGGGACTAGAGTGCCGCTAGCGGCACCCCCCCCCACCCCCACTGAAAAGGCAGAGCCGCGAAATTCAAAAAAAATATTTTTTTTAAATATTTAACTTTCACACATTAAAGTCCAATACAGCTAATGAAAGACACAGATCTTGTGAATCCAGCCAACATGTCCGATTTTTAAAATGTTTTACAGGGAAGACACAATATGTAAAGATGTAAATCTATTAGCTAAAAACACATTAGCATAATCCACCATTTTTCTTTGTCCACCAACAACAGTAGCTATCCCTAATTCGGCTAAACTAAGATATTTATAGCCCCTAACCAAGAAAAAACCTCCTCAGATGACAGTCTGATAACATATTTATGGTATGGGATAGGTTTTGTTAGAAAAATGTGCATATTTCAGGTAGATGGCATAGGTTACAATTGCACCCACCGTCACAAATGGACTAGAATAACTACATAGAGCAACGTGTTTACCTACTTACTAATCATCAAACATTTCGTAAAAATACACAGCATACACTAATCGAAAGACACAGATCCTGTGAATACAGACAATATTTCAGATTTTCTAAGTGTCTTACAGCGAAAACACAATAAATCGTTATATTAGCATAGCACATGTGCAAACATTACCCCAGCATTGATTCTAGCCAAAGAGAGCCATAACGTAAACATCGCCAAAATATATTATTTTTTTCACTAACCTTCTCAGAATTCTTCAGATGACACCCCTGTAACATCACATTACAACATACATATACAGTTTGTTCGAAAATGTGCATATTTAGCCACCAAAATCATGGTTACACAATGACAAAAGTAGCCCAGCTGGTGAGAAAATGTCCGTGCGCCATATTAGACAGTGATCTACTAGTATACATAAATACTCATAAACGTGACAAAAAAATATAGGGTGGACAGCGATTGATAGACAATTTAATTCTTAATACAATCGCGGAATTACATTTTTTAAATTATCCTTACTTTTCAATACAGTTTGCGCCAAGCGAAGCTACGTCAAAAAACATGGCGTCCTAAGCCACTAACATTTTTCGACAGAAACACGATTTATCATAATAAAAATGTCCTACTTTGAGCTGTTCTTCCATCAGTATCTTGGGCAAAGGATCCTTTCTTGGGTCTAATCGTCTTTTGGTGGAAAGCTGTCCTCTTGCCATGTGGAAATGCCAACTGCGTTCGGGATGAACTGGAAGCGTGCCCAGCGATTCACAGCGTTTCAGAAATAAATGTCCCAAAATCGCACTAAACGGATATAAATTGCTATAAAACGCTTTAAATTAACTACCTTATGATGTTTTTAACTCCTATAACGAGTAAAAACATGACCAGAGAAATATAACAGGCTAAACTAACGCTTGGAAAAATAGCAGGTCGATGTCCTCCACGCGCATGACGCAGCTGGAAAGGAACTCCTACCTACAGGGTTTTTTAATTTATAGTGCCTGTGAACGCGCAATCGACCACATTCAAATCGTCATCACGTAAAGGCATCCAGGGGAAGACGTAAGCAGTGTCCGTATACTCATAGGAATAACAGTGGGCTTAAAACTGACTCCAGAACAGTGGCCAAAATTTCTGAAATCTGACTCCATGTCAGGGAAATTGCTGTAGAATGGGTTCTGTTCCACTTAGAGACAAAATTTCAACTCCTATAGAAACTATAGACTGTTTTCTATCCAATAATAATAATAATATGCATATTGTACGATCAAGAATTTTGTAGGAAGCCGTTTCAAAAAATTACACGATTAGCATAAATAGTGACAACAGCGCCCCCAGCCTTAACAGGTTAAGAACCAGTGTGTATTTAATGATATGTCCAACATGTATTTTTCAGCAAAGTTTATGATTTTATGATGGTTTTTCTGTTAGATTACGTGACTCTCCAAAATTTCTCCGGACAATTTGGAGCATTTTTGCGCCATGTTCACAATGTAAAACCAGGATTTGTAGCTATAAATATGCACATTTTCGAACAAAACATAAATGCATTGTATAACATGATGTCATAAGACTGTCATCTGATGAAGTTGTTCAAATGTTAGTGATTAATTTTATCTCTATTTGTGGGTTTTGTGAAAGCTATTTTTGCGGTGAAAAAAGGCCGTTGTGTGTTGCGCTATTGTGGTGAGCTATCATAAATATATGTTGTGTTTTCGCTGTAAAACATTTTAAAAATCGGACATGTTGGCTGGATTCACAAGATGTTTATCTTTCATTTGCTGTACTGGACTTGTGATTTCATTAAATTATATTATATGATATTCCATGTGGTGCTAGGCTTGGCTATGCTAGTCAGCGTTTCTGATGAGGAGGATCCCGGATCCGGGAGGGTGATTAAGTAGAGGTAGGTGTAATTCATGGGTGTCATTTCCCAAAACTACAATTGCAACTACAGCTATATCTACCATGGAGATGTATGAGAAAGAGGTAGGGAGGGCCCATGTTGGCCTGATGAAGAACAGCTCTTGTAGCAATGAGATGCCCTGTAGATTTACACTGCTATTAGATCCACTGAAAAAACACAGTATATATCAGTTTCAAAGCAAAAGGCACAACGACACACACACGGTCTCTCTCACACACACACACACTCATATAGCTGTGCTTATTTCAATCAGGTGACATTTGTTGTTAACGAACACTGGAGAGGAGGAGGTCTGCCACCGGCTAACCTTTCAGCAGTGAATTATAGGAATTTACCTTCATGCTTCAATGCTTTTGCTGTTCGCTACCTTTAGTGTCTAAATCAAAAGGTTGTATCTGCTACATTGGCACTTTCCCCATTACAAGGGCAGCTGTCGCACAAGCGTATGATGATGGGTAGCATTGCAGACAGCAGCACACCGCCCAGGAGACATGCACAAGTCAATTCACAACAGCAACTCTGCAATGGTCGTCATATTACCTTCATATCCCCTTACAATAACAAAATACTTTGTGTGTGTGTGTGTGTGTGTGTGTGTGTGTGTGTGTGTGTGTGTGTGTGTGTGTGTGTGTGTGTGTGTGTGTGTGTGTGTGTGTGTGTGTGTGTGTGTGTGTGTGTGTGTGTGTGTGTGTGTGTGTGTGTGTGTGTGTGAGAGAGAGAGAGAGAGAGAGACAGAAACTGAAGATACACTTGTGCTCCAGAGGAGGCTTCTCAGAGGAGGAAGGGGAGGACCATCCTCCTCAGTGAATTTCATTTTTTTTAAATGAAACAAAAAAGTTATCATTTTTAGATAAAACTATACTAAACATATTCACGTCACCAAATAATTTAATAAAACACACTGTTTTGCAATGAAGGTCTACAGTAGCCTCAACAGCACTCTGTACGGTAGCACCATGGTGTAGCCAGAGGACAGCTTGCTTCCGTCCTCATCTGGGTACATTGACTTCAATACAAAACCTAGGAGGCTCATGGTTCTCACCCCCTTCCATAGACTTGCACAGTAATTATGACAAATTCCATAGGACGTCCTCCAACCTATCAGAGTTGTTGCAGAATGAATTGACAGCTTGTTCACCCAATCAAAGTATCATTAGAATGAATGTAGTACTAAAGGCATCAGCTACAGCTAGCTAACACTGCAGTGCATGAAATGGGATGAGTAGTTGACTCAAAGAGAAAGACAATAGTTGAACAGTTTTGAACAAATTAATTTATTCAAAAATGGAGAAGCAGAGGGGGAGATTGCTATATTTCGTCATTTTTCTCTCACTTTCACTTTCTAAGCTAGCAAATGCAGCTAGCTAGTTTAGCATACTCAAACACCTGACTCGAACAGAGGGATGCTATGTTAGTTAGCTGGCTATAACCATCCAACACAACCCTGGAACTCTTCCATGTCAAGGTAAGCTTTTGGTTTTACTAATTTATTGTCACCCGGGCCCGTTGGTGTAACTGCTAAACTGCTTACTGACTATACTGCATGATTGAAGGGGGTTTACTGACGCATTAGTTCTATTAACTATGTTGACTATGGCGTTACTTTAGCTAATATGGTGACAACGATGAAAGTTTTTTAGTCCACAAACTAATGGAAAGGGTGAGAGGAGGAGAGCGCATAGATGCGAGAAGGAATACAACGTGGCTGTTAAGAAAATGAACTATGTTTACGTGTGATCAGGGGTGTATTCATTCCGCCAATTCTGTTGAAAAACGTTTCTTAAACAGAAGAACACATAACGAAATCGGGACAAACATACCTGAATTTGTCCAATAGAAACTCTTGTTTGCAACTGTTGGACTAATGATTACACCCTAGATCAGCTAGATGCAGGCAAGAGTGTGCAAGGCGGTATTGAATGTGTCAATGTAGTAGCCTAAACCGTTGTTACATTGAACTGGGTGAATGGAATATGAAAGACATTCATTCAATATGCTGTAATAGAAATAAAGCCATTCTCATAAAAAAAATCCTCCTCCCTCATCTTCAGCGGCACCAACCGCCGCTGGTGTGCTCCTATGCTAAAAAAATGAACTGCATTTGGAAAAGGTGACAAAAACTGCAAGTATGAAGAAATGTAAAACTTTCTGAAGTCGTCATCAACCCTGCTACCTACAAAGCTTGTGTTCGAAAGACTTAAAAATAAGATGGAAACAAAAGATATTGAAAAAGGTAGGATACTGAAAACAGAGATAGTTGTCCTAGAGGCGATAAGATAAAGAACCAAAATAGAAATATTAAAGATATATATATATATATTTTGCCTTGGGAGAGCCGAGCGACTGACTAAGTATGATTTCGCAAAGCTCGACCCGTCTCTTCCCCAAGACGTCTCTAATTTATTTAACGGCTCAACAGGTAATTCTTTCCCTGCAAAATGCTGATTTCTCTTCTCACGGGCTCCTCTTCAGCATGTATTCTAATTACCGGTGGCTCGCTTTGATCCGAGTCCTGCTCCTCACTATACACTGGCTCCGGCTTCTCTGGGATCTCATTTCATTAAGGAGCCTCGTCTTTTCGTTTTTTGGCATGCTACTTATTTTCAGAGATACAGCTTCCGTTATGGAGGAGGGAGGGAGGGCGGTGTAAAGAGGTAGGTTGTGTGTGATAGTGCTAGCTGGTAAAAACAAAAAGGTGGGGGGTGAGGTGAACGCTGTTGGAGCGCTGCATGCCATGATGTTTTCCCACGTCGGTCGGATATGTACTGGGCGGATCCAAAACACTGTCCGTAGGGGCTTGAGGGAAACGAGAGGTGAGCTGCTGGGGGAGGCGGGGGTTGGAAACGGATTAGTTCTGGCGTCCGAGTCGAGATTACCCCATTAAAAGTTGGAGTGGAGGGTTAAGGAAGCTTTCGTTGTCTATGCCGGCTGATGTTAAGTGCTTCTGTAATTTTGCGCCTCCCAAATCAATCACAGCGTTAACACGTACTGTATAGCACACTGGACATGCTGTAGGAGATGTCTCAAAGCAGGGGATGAGCCGGGAAATCATTTTAACGGCTCTTTGTTCATTCAGAGGCAAACTAAGGCCTTTACGTCAGAGAGCTGGGGAAAAGTGAAAAGGACAAATCCCCTACTAAAATATCTCTGCTCTTACTGACTGACGTATCCTCAACCATCCAGCATATACTACATGATCAAAAGTATGTGGACAACTGCTTGTCGAACATCTCATTCCAAAATCATGGGCATTAATATGAAGTTGGTCCCCCCTGTGCTGCAATAACAGCCTCCACTCTTCAGGGAAGGCTTTCCACTGGATGTTGGAACATTGCTGTGGGGACTAGTTTCCATTCAGCCACAAGTGTATTAGTGAGGTCGGGCTCTGATGTTGGGCGATTAGGCCTGGTGAGCAGTCAGCTTTCCAATTCATCCCAAATGTGTTTAATGGGGTTGAAGTCAGGGCTCTGTGCAGGCTAGTCAAGTTCTTCCACACCGACTTCGCTTTGTGCACGGAGGTATTGTCATGCTGAAACAGGAAAAGGCCTTCCCCAAACTGTTGCCACAAAGTTGGAAGCGCAGAACCATCTAGAATGTCATTGTATGCTGTAGCGTTAAGATCTCTTCACTGGAACTAAGGGGCCTAGCCCAAACCATGAAAAACAGCCCCAGACCATTATTCTTCCTCCACCAAACTTTACAGTTAGCACTATGTATTTGGGCAAGTAGCATTCTCCTGGCATCTGCCAAACCCAGATTAGTTCGTCGGACTGCCAGATGGTGAAGTGTGATTCATCACTCCAGAGAAGGTGTTTCCACTGCTCCAGAGTCCAATCGTGGCAGGCTTTACACCACTCCAGCTGACGCTTGGCATTGCGCATGGTGATCTTAGGCTTGTGTGAGGCTGCTGTGCCATAGAAACCCATTTCATGAAGCTCCAGATGAACAGTTGTTGTGCTGACGTTGCTTCCAGCGGCAGTTTGGAACTTGGTAGTGAGTGATGCAACCGAGGACAGACCATTTTTACGCACTGCGCGCTTCAGCACTCCGCAGTCCGTTCTGTGAGCTTGTGTGGCCTACCACTTCGATGCTGAGCCGTTGTTGCTCCTAGACGTTTCCACTTCACAGTAACAGCACTTACAGTTGACCAGGGCAGCTCTAGCAGGACAGAAATTTGATTAACTGACTGGTTGGAAAGGTGGCATTCTATGACGGTGCCGCGTTGAAAGTCACTGAGCTCTTCAGTGAGGCCATTCTACTGCCAATGTTTGTCTATGGAGATTGCTTGGCTATGTGCTCAATCAATTGTATACACCTGTCAGCAACAGGTGTGGCTGAAATTGCCAAATCCACTAATTTGAAGGGGTGTCCACATACTTTTGTATATATAGTATATGTTATTTGCCTACATTGTTTTTCAACAGCAAATACCATTGTGATACACCCCCCCCATCTGATCAAAAGCCTAAACCTAAACCTGTATGACTGGATGACTGCATTATTCCAGTGACTAAGTCCCATGAAGGGAACAGACAGAGGTTAGTCTATAACACCACTATACTGTATTGAAGAAGACATTCCCAGGAGGCCAGCATTATCTCCTGGGAGTCACAATGAAGCTCTTTGCATGTTATTACCCACAAGTCTATTCTTCAGGATAGAAGCAAGTAGGGTTCAAATGAGTCCACTGTTCTTCTGTGTCCAGCCTAGTTACAACAGGGAGCAGGAGGGGGATGTTGGAAAGGCTTGACAGTCAGACGGACGGAGAAGCGGTCCACGTTATCTCTCTGTGACAGGACAGTGCCGGGCATTTCCAGATCATCGTTTTCAACCCGCGACAGCTCGCTGTGCCACCATTAACACAGTGTTAATTAAAGCACAACCCGTTCTCTCAGCACGGGGCCTGAGCCTGCCATTTACAACAACTCTACCACACTGGTAACACAATACACATACACTCTGCAGACAGACAGACACACACACAGACGTGCTGAACAGTTAATCAAATGGCAAGCCGGTCTATTTGCATTGACCCCCTTTTTTTTGCACTGGTTCAATGAACACACACTAGACTCTACCCACACATACCACATTGACACTCCAACACACACACACACACACACACACACACACACACACACACACACACACACACACACACACACACACACAAATATCAACGCCACACACACTCACAAACACACTCTTCACTCACACACTCTTCACACTCAATGCTGCTACTCTGTTTATTATCTATCCTGATTGCCAAGTCACTTTTACCCCTACCTACATGTACATACTACCTCAATCACCTCAACTACCTTGTACCCCTGCACATTGACTCGGCATCGGTACTACTTGTATATAGCCTTGTTATTTTTATTTTATTGTGTTCCTATTTCCTTTTAAAAATACTTAAATTTTTGTTACTTTTTAACTCTACATTATTGGCAAAGGGCTTGTAAGTAAGCATTTCACAGTAAAGTCTACACCTGTTGTATTCGGTGCATGTGGCAAATAAAATTTGATTTGATTCATAAAAAGAGCAGCCTTTCAAACAGCTTCACTGTATTTTGGGAGAAGCAATTTGATCACACAAAGGCTTTCCTTTGATGGCCACTTTTAGAAGCTCTGTCTAATACTAATGACAGAAAGACTATCTTAAAACCACCATACAAATCTGCTGAAACTGGAGTATGACTGTACAATGGGCTATGCATGACAAAGACTAACAACACAATGCACACAGCTTGCGTAAGACTCCAAGGCAAAACAATATGCGATGGAAGGACATGGGTGGCTTTTTCACAACACGGGACCACACAGGAGGTGGGAGCAGGGATGGGGGGGGGGAGTTGGTCCATCTGTCCGTCCGTCTGTCTGTCTCCATAGGTCACAATGGGGGGGGGGGGTTCAGGGGTGGCGACACCCACTCCGACAGGCCGACCGGTGCCGCCGTGCCACACAGAGTCCCGGTAACACGGCCGGTTGCCCTCCTCCTCCTTCGTCTCCGCTGTCAGATATGCTAGCCTGCTTTACCTGCTGCGATTCCATTAGCAGGCTGCCTGTTCCAGCACTCAAGTGTTTCTGTAGCATATTAAACAGATTAATAGAACAATGCTCCAGGGAGGGAGCGGCCTGTCAATCTCGGCTAAAAACACAAAAGCAGAAAATTAAAAAAGCCCATGGCTGAACTCCAGCACTGATAAAAGGCGTTGGAATCTTGCGTGGAGAGAAAGGGGGTGGGAGGGACGGATGGATGGAAAAACACAGATGGTAAATATTTATTCTCCTATCCTGCTTACTGAACATACACCCACGGACACACACAGATGTACGCTCACGCCCACACATTCATAAACCGAGCTGCTACTGTGGTGACCAGAATGACAAGGAGGAAAACACACAAGTAAATACTGTAACAACAAGAACACAATGAATCTTCCGTTACACCAGGAGAGTCTGCATTTTATAGCTTACTTGGATAAACCATAATCTACATGTTCCTTGTGTTCCAGATGCATTCTTTTGCATTTGATGGCTTTCCTTTGTTTATTACTAGACAACTCCCTCTGTTGATTCAATGTAAATTCAAAGCAAATCCAGAGTGCCTCCCTGCATTCTTCCATTCTCTCTTTTCTGATGTGAAGGAATACATATCAGAGGAATGGATCTGTGGACCGGCATGCGCCTGGTTGGTGTAGGAGGAGAGGAGCGTCCCCTCGTGACGTCTCGTCTCATCCTGTGAGATTGGAGAGAAAATTCAATCTGGTGCAGCAGTCTGTTTCTGGGCGAGATACTGGGAGATTGAGTGAGCTCTACAGAGACCCGAGAGGCTGCACTCCTGTCTTTAGATTCACAGGCATGACACTCGCAGACAGAGAGAGAGAAAGGCAGAAGACAAAGCCCACATAAGGACAGCCAAAGAGCAGGCGTGTGTGTGTGTGTGTGTGTGTGTGTGTGTGTGTGTGTGTGTGTGTGTGTGTGTGTGTGTGTGTGTGTGTGTGTGTGTGTGTGTGTGTGTGTGTGTGTGTGTGTGTGTGTGTGTGTGTGTGTGTGTGTGTGTGTGTGTGTGTGTGTGTGTGTGTTTGTGTGTGTGTGTGTGTGTGTGTGTGTGTGTGTAAATTATTCTCTGGGAGGACGGAACAATATATCATAAACTCAACCCATTTCAACAAATCACCATTGGGAGCCATAAAAACCTGCAACCTTTCAGCATTCATCTCATTGTTTTATCTTCAACATAACGGATCTGAAACTAGACAATAGTGTTAGCAAAATGGGAATGAAATCAAGCAGAGGCAAAACGCAGGTACAGTACTGATCTCACTCTGTGAGTGCGGATGTCGCAAATCATTTTTAATGGTCGTCATCTGATGGTTCATTACGTTAAACTATCCTGGCTAATATCCTCTAATCCATGGCTCTCCCATGTCCTGAGGCTATGAGCTCAGAGAGAGGAGGGGGGCGGCGGTGGGGAGAGGGGGGAGGCAGTAGCCCAGTGTATAAGCAGGTTAATTGCCCTGGAGCAGAGACTGGCTGGGTCGCAGAAAGAGGAGCCCGTTTTAGTTTAATTGTAAATCGTCCCATTCTATAACCCTGTACTGTTCCGCGCCAGCCAGGCACACAGGCAGACTGACAGGCAGCACAGAGGCAGGCAGGCTGGTAGGCGGGCAGCCAGTCAGTCATTTCCAGGGGCAGCACCGAGGCAGATAGGCTCGCAGGCAGACAGTCAACCAGTCAGTCCCAGAGGTAGCACAGAGGCAGGCTCGCAGTCAGGCAGGCAGGCAACCAGCCAGTCAGTCCCAGGGGCAGCACAGAGGCATGCAGGCAGATAGGCAGGCGGGCAGCCAGTCAGTCCCAGGGCAAGCACAGTGGCATGCAGGCAGGTAGGCAGGCGGGCAGCAAGTCAGTCCCAGGGGCAGCACAGTTGCATGCAGGCAGGTAGGCAGCCAGTCAGTCCCAGGGGCAGCACAGTGGCATGCAGGCATGCAGGTAGGCAGGCGGGCAGCAAATCAGTCCCAGGGGCAGCACAGTGGCATGCAGGCAGGTAGGCAGGCGGACAGTCAGTCAGTCCCAGGGGCAGCACAGTGGCATGCAGGCAGGTAGGCAGGCGGGCAGTCAGTCCCAGGGGCAGCACAGTGGCATGCAGGCATGCAGGTAGGCAGGCGGACAGTCATTCAGTTCCAAGGGCAGCACTGTGGCATGCAGGCAGGTAGGGGTCTCACTGACTGTATGTGATGACGCGTGGTTGAGCGGGTTGTGTGCTCGGGGTGAGAGCGCTGACATACAGCGCCACCTAAAGGAGGGAGATGTAAATAGCTGTGCTCCTCGCACACACCAAGACAAACCCCCTTGGTCTAAACATATACACACAAACACACAAGTTGGTTCAGTAGGAACACTATACTCAGTTATCAGATGATGTGTAGGTTCTTGCATTCCCCAAAGGAAATGTGAGTTCTCCAGTACTGAAGATAGATGCAGCCTAAGGAACCTTAGCCGCACTGTTTGATCAAAACAAGTGGCTCTGGATCTTCTAATATTTATATGCCACCTGTCCTGGGGTCTGTCTCCGCCATCTTGACCTTCATATGGATGCCCTCTACTGCTCCATCCCAGAGCTCTATGCTCTCTCCCCATCCACACACAACTCAAATCCCCCTCCTATCCCTTACCCTCTGAGCTGCCCTCCCTCTCCTCTCCTACCTCCCCCTCTTTCCTTCCATTCCTTCTTTGCATTCCTCTCCTGGGCTGGGTCCTGGATCACAGCCCACTCGGGCTGCCCGGACGGCCCTGTCCGTTTTCATTCCCCTCTGAGAGGACAAGTCATTTGGGAGAGAGGGGAGCAGATGACCAATGGCTTCTGACCTTTTCTCCCTCAATATAACTCCTCCGCGCCGCGCCGAGAAAGTGGCAATCAGGCTAGGCAGAAGTGACACCCTGATCTGAGCATGGCCGAGCCCCACACAATCACAGTGTCACTTACCATCAATATGCGACTGTGGGCGGGTGGGTTGGTGGTGGAATGAAGGGGTCTGAGGGTGAGAGGTGGGTTAGCTTAGCTGTGGTGCTGCACAGGTCAAAGCCAGGGCTCCCCTGACAACATACACACACACACACACACACACACATTTGGCTCAAGTTTTTGCAGGACAGCAAAGACTAACTTGCATGCTTTCTCTTGCTCCAGAAAGTAATTTTTCTGTTTCACCAACTACAATAAGGTTACCATTTGATGCCAGTTAGTCTTATGCTTTCATTTCAATGCCAATTTTGCAGTGGGGACTTGTGAGGTGGAGTAGCAGGGGCTTTTGCTCTTTTGTGAGGCCTCACCGTCCAATCAGAGCAGTTGAGCTGCGGTACCAAAGACCCTCCCCACTATGAAAGGATTAATTCAGTCATTCATAGCAATAGATTAGAGTGTCCATCACGGTGTCTTCAGATTCCAGACGAGTGAATTACATAAGCCGGGGGAAAATCACAGGATAATATTTCATGGCCTGCTCAATATGAGGCAGTTTCATGACTGTTACTGTCAGATGTGGCACGTGTGAGGAGGACGTAAGCCAGTGTGAAATACAATGAAACGCTGTGCACTCTGGGAACACATGTTAGAACATGAGCTGCCATGAAATAGACTGACTTAGAGAGTGGTTTCAGGAAATACACTGTGGAGTAGTGGGCTCTGTTCTGTAAGCCACCAAAACAACCATGTCTGCACACCGGGGCCACAGTGAGCGTGGCTTCCTAGTGGAACAAAGTATTGTGGGATGCAAACAAAGTATGCACAGTTGTGGATGAATCTGTATTTAAACCAAGGCAATATGTAAAGAGGAATTATATTACAGATTATTTTTCAAACCACCTTAACTAAATGTATCGTTGGAGCTGAGGGAAGAGTTTGGGATATAAGGAAACAAATCGTATGCCCAACTAAAGTTGTTGTTCAGGCATACGTTTCCAAGTTGAGACGAGAGACAGAAAGAACAAATCTAAGTGATGATATGCCTCAAAAAAGGGCATTATCATTTGAAAAGATCCCGTCAGTGTGGCTTCGTCCCCTCTGTGCTGAAAATGAAATTGTCTGATGTGCAACATTTACCTTTGGTGCGCTTGGCCCTGATCAGGCGCTAGGGTCGCGGCTCCACGTGTCATCTGGCGGCTCCATCGCCGTGCCTCCAATTTACACATCGCACTGCTCTGCATTTCAAAGGATCCCCAGCGCCAGCCTCCTGTTAGCAATCGCTATCTGGGTCCCGCCGCGCGGAGGCAAGATTAGGCCAGCTGGAGAAACTGCTCGCTGCTCTCCACCCCCGTTACCCCCTCCACACACCCCATTTACATTTTCATATTAGATGTTCCTCCCCTTTTCATCCCCCCTTCTCTTTCTTCCCCCTCCTGCACCTTAACTAGCATGTCCTCCACACACCTTTCTCTCTCCTTTCTTCAGATGGGCTGGAGGAAAGAAGAATATCGCCAAGCATTGGAGACAGCTCTCTCTCTCTCTCTCTAATGGAATAATTCATGAAACTTTTGATGTAAAAACAAATAATGGAGTTCCTTAGCAGTGCAGCTTGTATTTGATCTTTAAGAAACAGAGCATGTTTTAGCAGAACATAAATAGATCAAAGAGTTACTCATAAATCTGAGTTGGGGAAAAAAACGCATTCAAACAATATTGCCAAATTAAAGTTGGAGATAAAAAGGAGTTCACAGGCTCTTATGAGATTGTGAGCTGTTCTGTGAATTTGCAGCCAAGACCGCAACATCTTACAGCGAATCCATGATCTAAGGTTTGCACTTCAAAAGTGTAAAAACTTCTAAATACAGACTGAGAAAGACATGAGAGCCAACTAACTGCTACTCTCTCCCTGCACTCCTCTAAACCATGTATATGCTGAGGAGATAATGAAATGAAACAGGCATGAAGAAGACGACCCTGACACTCTGACTCCATCAGCAGCCAAGTGAGGGAGGTGGTTGTCAATTCTGAAGCAGGCCACCTCTCTCTCCCTCCTAGCTCCCTCCTTCCCTTTCTATCTCTCTGAGATAGACTAGATGCTTATGGAGGAGAGAGGAGAGTTTTATTATTTGAGAAGCGGTCCAAGCTGAGACGAGAACCCTCCATTCTGAATACCTGTCTCACTGGCAGACCTCGTTTACTCTGTTTGGGGGAGAATCTCATTTAGAGGGACGCTGGATGGACTTGCAGCCCAAAGAGAAAGGGAGAAAGAATCAGAGAGAGTAAGAGAGAGAGAAATAGAAAGGGAGAGAGCTAAGGTGATGCATTGCTCCAGTAAACACCCATGACTCACCCTGCATATCAAGGGCAGGGAATCACCCGCTCTCTGTCCTATTCTCATTGCCTTCACGTTGAACAAACACTGAGGCTTCACTTCCCCTTCTGTAGGTCTGGCTCTGCAGAGATGAATAATCTCTCACTCCCAGCCCATAGAATGCACTACATTATATCAAGTCGTCTTAAGGTGCCATATAGCATCAATACAGTATTGTGTTCCTTGGAGGGCGCCATATCCCATTGAGTACATCCAATAAACTAGAGGTCTTTCAAACTCCAAACATTGCTTGCTTCCAATAAATTCAAGGAATACGAGGAAAAATAAGACTGCTAAGACATTTGAGCCTGTGAATGTGTAAATATCTATTTGCGCTTGGATGGTGAGCATGCAGCAGAGGAGAGATAAGGAGAGAGGAGGATAGATAGGGAGAGAGGGAGGCAGAGAGGTAGAGAGGGAGTAACGAAGGCAGAGAGGGAGAGAGGAAGGCGGAAAAGGAGGCAGAGAGAGAGGGAGAGAGGAAGGCAGAGGGAGAGAGGGAGAGGAGGCAGAGAGGGAGGCAGAGAGGAAGGCTGTGAGGCAGAAAAGGAGACAGAGAGGGAGAGAGGGAGGCAGAGAGGCAAAGAGGAAGGCAGAGAGGGAGAAAGGAAGGCAGAGAGAGAGGCGGAGAGGGGGCAGAGAGGGAGAGAGGGATGCAGAGAGGAAGGCAGAGAGGGAGGGAGAGAGGGAGGGAGAGAGGGAGAGAGGAAGGCAGAGATGGAGAGAGGATGGCAGAAAAGGAGGCAGAGAGGGAGGGAGAGAGGAAGGCAGAGAGGGAGAGAAGATGGCAGAAAAGGAGGCAGAGAGGGAGAGAAGAAGGCATAGAAGGAGGCAGAGATGGATTCAGAGAGGGAGCGAGGGAGGCAGAGAGAGAGGCAGAGAGGAAAGCAGAGAGGGAGGGAGGCAGAGAGGGAGGCATAGAGGGAGGCAGAGAGGGAGAGAATAAGGCAGCTAGAGGGAGAGAAGGGAGGGCAGAAAGGGAGAAAGGAATTCAGAGGGGAGGCAGAGAAGGAAAGAGTGAGGCAGATAGGAAGAGATGAAGGGAGGGAGGGAGAGAGGGAGGGAGGCAGAGAGGAAGGCAGAGAGGGAGAGAAGAGGCAGAGAAGACGGCAGAGAGGGATGCAGAGAAGGATGCAGAGGGGGATAGAGGGGGGAGGCAGAGAGGAAGGCAGAGAGGGAGAGAGGGAGGCAGAGAAAGAGAGAGGAAGGCAGCTAGAGGGAGAGGGAGGCAGAAAGGGAGAAAGGAAGGCAGAGAGGTATGCAGAGAGAGAGAGAGGAGGCAGAGAGGGAGAGAGGGTGGCAGAGAAGGAGAGAGGAGGCAGAGAGGGAGAGAGGAAGGCAGAGAGGAAGGCAGAGAGGGAGAGAGGAAGGCAGAGAGGGAGAGAGGAAGGCAGAGTGGGAGAGATGGAGTGCAGAAAGGGAGGGAGGGAGAGAGGAAGGCAGAGAGTGAGAGATGAAGTAGAGATGAGGCAGAGAGGCAGGCAGAGAGGGAGAGAGGGCGGCAGAGAGGGCGGCAGAGAAGGATGCAGAGAGGGATGCAGAGAGGGAGAGAGGAAGGCAGAGAGGGAGAGAGGAAGGCAGAGGGAGAGAGGGAGGGAGAGAGTGAGAGAGGAAGGAGAGAGGAGGCAGAGAGGGATGCAGAGAGGGAGAGAGGAAGGCAGAGGGAGAGAGGGAGGGAGAGAGTGAGAGAGGAAGGAGAGAGGAGGCAGAGAGGGATGCAGAGAGGGAGAGAGGAAGGCAGAGGGAGAGAGAAAGGCAGAGAGTGAGAGATGAAGTAGAGATGAGGCAGAGAGGGAGGCAGAGAGGGAGAGAGGGCGGCAGAGAGAGAGAGAGGGAGGCAGAGAGAGATGCAGAGAGGGACAGAGGAAGGCAGCTAGAGGGAGAGGGGGGGCAGAAAGGGAGAGAAGGGGGCAGAAAGGGAGGCAGAGAGGGCTGCAGTGAGGTAGAGAGGGAGGCAGAGAAGGAGAGAGGAGGGCAGAGAGGGAGAGGGGAGGCAGAGAGGGAGGCAGAGAGGGAGAGAGAAGACAGAGAGGGCGGCAGAGAGGAATGCAGAGAGTAAAGCAGAGAGGGAGGGATGCAGAGAGAGGGAAGGAGGCAGAGAGGGAGAGAGGAAGGCAGAGGGAGAGTGAGAGAGGAAGGCAGAGAGGAAGAGAGCGGGGCAGAAAGGGAGAGGGGGGAGGGGGGGAAAGGGCTGCAGAGAGGGATGCAGAGAGGGAGAGAGGGCGGGCAGAAAGGGAGAGAGGAGGGACAGAAAGGGAGAAAGGAAGGCAGAGAGGGATGCAGAGAGGGAGGTGCCTTCCTCTCTCACTCTCTGACTTCCTCTCTCACTCTCTGCACGCCTCTCTCCCTCCCTCTCTGCATTCCTCTCTCCCTCTGCCTCCCTCTCTGCCTCCTCTCTCCTTCCTCTCTCACTCTCTGCCTTCCTCTCTCCCTCTCTGCCACCCTCTCTCCCTCTCTGCCTCCTTTCTCCCTCTCTGCCTCCCTTTCTCCATTTCTGTCCCCGGTCTCTCCCTTTCTGAGAGAGGAAGAGGGGGGGGGGGGGGGCAGAAAGGGAGAGAGAGGAGGCAGAGAAGGGGAGAGGGAGGTAGAGAGAGAGAGATGAGGCAGAGAGGGAGGCAGATAGGGAGAGAGGAAGGCAGAGAGGGAGAGACCGGGGGGGCAGAAAGGGAGAGACCGGGGGCAGAAAGGGAGGCAGAGAGGGAGAAAGGAGGCAGAGAGGGAGGCAGAGAAGGAGAGAGGGAGAGAGGAAGGCAGAGAGTGAGAGAGGAAGGAGAGAGGAGGCAGAGAAGGAGAGAGGAGGCAGAGAGGGAGGCAAAGAGGGAGGCAGAGGGAAAGAGGAATGCAGAGAGGGCGGGAGAGAGGTAGGTAGAGAGGGAGAGAGGAGGGGAATAAAGGGAGAGGGGGGGGGCAGAAGGGGAGAAAGGAAGGCAGAGAGGGATGCAGAGAGGGAGAGAGGGAGGCAGAGATGGAGAGAGGGAGGCAGAGAGAGAGGCAGAGAGGGAGGCAGAGAGAGAGGCAGAGAGGGAGAGAGGAAGGCACCTAGAGGGAGAGGGGGGCAGAAAGGGAGAGAAGGGGAGCAGAAGGGGAGAAAGGAAGGCAGAGAGGGATGCAGAGAGGGAGAGGGGAGGCAGAGAATGAGAGAGGAGGCAGAGAGGGAGGCAGAGAGGGAGAGACGAAGGCAGGGAGGAAAAGAGTGAGGGAGAGAGGGAGGCAGAGAACGAGAGAGTGAGAGAGGAAGGCAGAGAGGGAGAGAGGAAGGAGAGAGTTGGCAGAGAGGAAGGCAGAGAGGGAGGCAGAGAGGGAGAAAGGGTGGCAGAGGGAGAGAGGAATGCAGAGAGGGCGGCAGAGAGGGATGCAGAGAAGGAAAGAGGGAGAGAGGAAGGTAGAGAGGGAGGCAGATAGGGAGAGAGGGCGGCAGAGGAAGAGAGGAATGCAGAGACGGAGGGAGGGGGTGCAGAAAGGGAGAGAGGGGGGCAGAGAGGGAGAAAGGAAGGCAGAGGGAGGGAGAGTGGGAGGCAGAGAGGGAGAGAGGAAGGCAGAGAGGGGGAGAGGAAGGCAGAGAGGGTGAGAGGAAGGTAGAGAGGGATGCAGAGAGGGAGAGAGGGGAGGCAGAAAGGGAGAGACCGGGGGCAGAAAGTGAGACAGGAAGGCAGAGAGGGATGCAGAGAGGGAGAGAGGAGGCAGAGAGGGAGGCAGAGAGGGAGAGACGAAGGCAGAGAGGGAGAGAGGAAGGCAGAGAGGGGGAGAGAGAGAGGGATGCAGAGAGGGAGGCAGAGAGGAGAGAGGAGGCAGAGGGAGGCAAATAGGGATGCAGAGAGGGAGGCGGAGAGGGAGGCAGAGTGGGAGGCAGAGTGGGAGCGAGGAAGGCGGAGAGGGAAGGAGAGGCGAGGCAGAGCGACTCATTTTACATTTTCTGCATGTTCCTGACGGCAGACGGCTGACCTTCAGCACAGACATGCTTGGGTGGGTAACAGCGCTCAAATTACGTCCGTTCCAAAGGACTACATGAAACAGCCAGTACGCTTTAAAGTTGTTCAATTAGATTATCCTTTTCATTTCTTTCTTCTAGTGTGCAATCAAGGGACAGACACACCACCAACAACCAAACACGCTGGTGCATATGCTGCCAAGCACACACAGTGAGGGTGAGGGAGGGGAGGGAGAGAAACTGTAACTAATCGTTGCAGCAGCTTCAGGATACTTCAAGTTTGTCCAGACCTGGACACAGAAAGCCTTAATGTGGAAAAATGTTGTCTTATGATGAAGTATGAATAAAATTAATAACAAGAAAACTTGTTTCGAAAACAGAAATTATATACCATTTGAGGGAATATGGGGAAATGATTCTATATATTTGTAAACGACCAATTACTAATGCAACTCATACTGTATGTGTCTCTGTTAAAAAATAACAATCAAGTCCAGGGCGCTCATGCTGACACACACACACACACAGACACAGACACAGACACAGACACAGACACAGACACAGACACAGACACAGACACAGACACAGACACAGACACACACACACACACACACACACACACACACACACACACACACACACACACACACACACACACACACACACACACACACACACACACACACACACGTCACAGACACATCAGTCTCCTATCTTCCACTTGGATGTGATTCCTTCTCTCTGTAACTGATGCTGCTCTGCATCCCACCATCTTGTCGAGGTTACAGTCATTTGGACTGAAGCTCATCACACATTAACATTCGGCTGTGTGCGCGCGTGTGGAAAAGGGAGGGAGTGGGTACTTTCAGGGGATTTGCAGTAATTATATGACAAAATGCTGGCGAATCTCTCTGGGTGCTGAATAGAGGCCCACGGGTCAGAGGATGGAGCACTCTCGACTGGGTAATTTGTAAATGTCATTCAGGTGGGGTCCTCTGTCAAAACCACGCCAGCCAGCAGGGAGTAAGGGTGGAGGGAGTAAGGGTGGAGGGAGTGAGGGTGGAGGGAGGGAGGGAAGGAGGCTAGAAAAAAGAAAAGCACAGCAACCTTTAGTCATGCAGATTATTCTAAAACAGATGCCAGGTCTCCCTCCTTCTGAAGGACTGGTCTGCTGTGGTCTGCTGGTCTGCTGTGGTCTGCTGTGGTCTGCTGGTCTGCTGTGGTCTGCTGTGGTCTGCTGTGTTCTGCTGGTCTGCGGTGGTCTGCTGGGGTCTGCTGGGGTCTGCTGGGGTCTGCTGTGGTCTGCTGTGTTCTGCTGGTCTGCGGTGGTCTGCTGGGGTCTGCTGGGGTCTGCTGGGGTCTGCTGGGGTCTGCTGGGGTCTGCTGTGGTCTGCTGTGGTCTGCTGTGGTCTGCTGGGGTCTGCTGGGGTCTGCTGTGGTCTGCTGTGGTCTGCTGTGGTCTGCTGTGGTCTGCTGTGGTCTGCTGGGCTGCTGCTGACTAGTCAGGGATTTCCTCATGCAATATGCAAACATATTGTATGTTCAGTCAAAATGTGCATGAATGATACAAATATGTTCACGTCATCTAATACTACCGTAGTTGTTTTGACAATAGGTGCTGCCTATGAGAGGCAATATGGATGTTGATTCCAGTCAAAAAATATTAGGATTTTTGTTGTGTGACACTGAATAAATTTGTGTGAGCGTGAATAGTGTGAATATCTGTGTTTTTCTGTGCTCTCAACAGACAGGTGACAGAGGTAAGATGTGGGGGAGTATAATTAGGGGTGTGTTGTCAAACGAGACCAACAACAGAGCGTGTTACTCCGGCTTCAGATAATCACTGCGATGCGTATAGCCCAAGCATCAATCGATGTGCTATTACCATTATCTTTTAAAAGAGCTGGCTCATTTCCCTTTAAGTGGCCGATCAGTGTTTCCTCTAAAACAGGCCATTAGGGGCCTCCTGGCCTCCCAACATGCCAACCCAGGTGTCTGGGAGTGACACCCACCACCTTCAGCTACCCTAGCCCCATTCGAGGGGATGCATGAGGGGCCAGGGAGGAGGCATGTCTGGGTCACCCTCTCATCCACCCCATGGCCGTCATCCACAATACAACAGAGTTGGTCATTCATACGTAATCATGAAGGCATGGCGGTTGGGCATGCATTCTGAACAGAAAGGGTCAAGGACTCTATCTCGTGCAGTCACTAGATGAACGCACTAGACTGAGTCACAATAAGGTGTATAATGTTTTCTCTTACCCACTAATTATTTATGTATATAAATTTTCTACTATGAGCACAAATACAATACGGAGAAATCAATGGCTTCTTAAATACATGTAACTTATAGCCGAGGTTGACTTTTAACATTGGTGGTGCCAGATGTCGAAACCTTCCAAAAATGTGAAGAAATCCCCTCAATGTGAATTTAATATGATGCGGTGTTTGATTGTTTGCAGTGTGTTAATTACCGGGCTAGTGAGACGGGAGCTACAGTAGCTTAAATACATGAACCAGTGACCCTCACAAAATGCCAATCAATGGCCACCACAAGAAACCCTGTGTCTCCTGCTAATTGAATTTCATTGAAACCAAGGCTGGGTCTTCTAGTTGTACTCTGTGTAGCTGTTTACTCAACAGATTAATTCAGCTCCATCCTTCAAGGCAACACAATCCTTCATATCAAATAAAAAATATTGAGCTTGAAGACCCTGTCCATGGACATGAGCCACCAAAACAGGGAATTGGCAGAAGTAGTGTTGCAATGGTAATATTATAAAGCTGTCATCAATGGACAGAATGTGCTATCAGCAACAGATCAAGGACAGAGTATTATAGTGGAATGGAGAAAGCAGGCAGCCTTCAATTCAGAAAACAAAAGCAAGAGAAAACTCAGTCTCATCCAACCCAACAAGAGTTGAAGATTCTAGCTGCATTAGAAAAAGGAGGCCCATTTATTTTTAAAAGAGAGGGAAAGGACAAATACATTTCCTGCAGTGGCTGGAGGCACTCATTGGTGACTTTTATGTGTCTGTAGTGGGAGGAAAGGCACTATCAGACTATTGGTGTTTATTACAGGGGGTATTAAAGTGGCCTGCTGAAGTGATGTTATACTGTTCCTGTCTGGTTGCACCACGCCACACTGCCCTGCTCCGTTCGTCACCCCTCCATGGCTGATTGTTGCAGTATGTGCCTGTGAAAGATACTATTCTGTGTGCTCTTAAAACCTTCGCCTTGAACCAAACTGCTTGCCTGCCTCTCCCAAACCAGCTGGTGATTCTGAACCCCCCCGTCCTCTGGTAAAATAGATCAATATAAAGAAGTCTATGAATGCCCAGGCAGGTCCCTATATTGGCCCATCTAGAGAACAGGGGAACTATCAACCTGAGGCATGTGCTAGGCCAGCTTGATTTCATTTTAGATTTACACTGTAACCCTTCAACCCCCCTGTCTTCTTCTTAAATTCAAAAAAAGGAATGCCGCAACTTCCACGTCGAACGCATTAAGTGCCCTTCAAATCGGTGAACCAAGCTGTGAAATTGAAAAAGGGGACTAGATTCCAAAAAAGCCCTAAGCAGCCGTTAAGATTATGACCACTTGAATTATCTCAAGGCTAATGACTTTAGCACAGGTGTGAGTTTAACTAACTAGTCTACATCACAGGGAGTTAGTTACCCATGAACATTCCACTTTGTCATGATAAACAGTAGCCGGGCAGTCTGGGGAATCTGCCTGCGCTGTATTTTAGGCTGTATCAGAGGGATAGGGAGAGCGGGTGGGTGTTGTGGGGTAGAGAGAGGGTTCGAGTCCCTCCACAATGCAGGCCTTACTGCAGCCCAATCCACTGAGAACCTCATGCCGTCGGGGACCATCCCATTTGAATGCTCCAGCTTTCTTTATCAGTGGCACAAGTGGCGCAGAGAAATTGCTTGGGATTAACTTGGGGGGCCTGTGAACACACAGCTGGGATAAGTGAACACAGCTTCCTCAGAGGTGGTGCTCCTTAAATACTAAGTTTACCAGGCTTTTATTACAGGCTGGGCTGCCCCATTGAAGTGTTATATTTTTCCCCAAAAAGATGGTGCAACTTGAAATGGCATTTAGAAAATGATAACATACAACTTACAAAGCGATATAGGATTTCACTCTCCCTCTATAGCTGTGAAGCGTGCCATCTCCCCCAAGCACACAGGATCACAGTGTGATGTGTAAATAACTACAGTATAACGTGGTGTGATTTGTGTAGATAACTACAGTATAACGTGGTGTGATTTATGTAGATAACTACAGTATAACACATTGTGATTAGTGTAGATAACTACAGTATAACACATTGTGATTTGTGTAGATAACTACAGTATAACACGGTGTGATTAGTGTAGATAACTACAGTATAACACGGTGTGATTAGTGTAGATAACTACAGTATAACACATTGTGATTAGTGTAGATAACTACAGTATAACACATTGTGATTAGTGTAGATAACTACAGTATAACACGGTGTGATTAGTGTAGATAACTACAGTATAACACATTGTGATTAGTGTAGATAACTACAGTATAACACGGTGTGATTAGTGTAGATAACTACAGTATAACACGGTGTGATTAGTGTAGATAACTACAGTATAACACATTGTGATTAGTGTAGATAACTACAGTATAACACATTGTGATTTGTGTAGATAACTACAGTATAACACATTGTGATTAGTGTAGATAACTACAGTATAACACATTGTGATTTGTGTAGATAACTACAGTATAACACATTGTGATTAGTGTAGATAACTACAGTATAACACATTGTGATTTGTGTAGATAACTACAGTATAACACATTGTGATTAGTGTAGATAACTACAGTATAACACATTGTGATTAGTGTAGATAACTACAGTATAACACGGTGTGATTAGTGTAGATAACTACAGTATAACACATTGTGATTAGTGTAGATAACTACAGTATAACACATTGTGATTTGTGTAGATAACTACAGTATAACACATTGTGATTAGTGTAGATAACTACAGTATAACACGGTGTGATTTGTGTAGATAACTACAGTATAACACATTGTGATTTGTGTAGATAACTACAGTATAACACATTGTGATTTGTGTAGATAACTACATTATAACACGGTGTGATTTATGTAGATAACTACAGTATAACACGGTGTGATTTGTGTAGATAACTACAGTATAACACGGTGTGATTAGTGTAGATAACTACAGTATAACACGGTGTGATGTGTAGATAACTACAGTATAACAGGGTGATGTGTAGATAACTACAGTATAACACATTGTGATTTGTGTAGATAACTACAGTATAACACATTGTGATTTGTGTAGATAACTACAGTATAACACGTTGTGATTTATGTAGATAACTACAGTATAACAGGGTGATGTGTAGATAACTACAGTATAACACGGTGTGATTTGTAGATAACTACAGTATAACAGGGTGATGTGTAGATAACTACAGTATAACAGGGTGATGTGTAGATAACTACAGTATAACAGGGTGATGTGTAGATAACTACAGTATAACACGGTGTGATTTGTGTAGATAACTACAGTATAACACATTGTGATTTGTGTAGATAACTACAGTATAACACGTTGTGATTTATGTAGATAACTACAGTATAACACATTGTGATTTATGTAGATAACTACAGTATAACACATTGTGATTTATGTAGATAACTACAGTATAACACATTGTGATTTGTGTAGATAACTACAGTATAACGTGGTGTGATTTGTGTAGATAACTACAGTATAACGTGGTGTGATTTATGTAGATAACTACAGTATAACGTGGTGTGATTTATGTAGATAACTACAGTATAACACATTGTGATTTGTGTAGATAACTACAGTATAACACATTGTGATTTGTGTAGATAACTACAGTATAACACATTGTGATTTGTGTAGATAACTACAGTATAACACATTGTGATTTGTGTAGATAACTACAGTATAACACATTGTGATTTGTGTAGATAACTACAGTATAACGTGGTGTGATTTATGTAGATAACTACAGTATAACACATTGTGATTTATGTAGATAACTACAGTATAACACGGTGTGATTTATGTAGATAACTACAGTATAACACATTGTGATTTGTGTAGATAACTACAGTATAACACATTGTGATTTGTGTAGATAACTACAGTATAACACATTGTGATTTGTGTAGATAACTACAGTATAACACATTGTGATTTGTGTAGATAACTACAGTATAACGTGGTGTGATTTGTGTAGATAACTACAGTATAACGTGGTGTGATTTGTGTAGATAACTACAGTATAACGTGGTGTGATTTATGTAGATAACTACAGTATAACACGGTGTGATTTATGTAGATAACTACAGTATAACACGGTGTGATTTATGTAGATAACTACAGTATAACACATTGTGATTTGTGTAGATAACTACAGTATAACACATTGTGATTTGTGTAGATAACTACAGTATAACACATTGTGATTTGTGTAGATAACTACAGTATAACGTGGTGTGATTTGTGTAGATAACTACAGTATAACACATTGTGATTTGTGTAGATAACTACAGTATAACACATTGTGATTTGTGTAGTTAACTACAGTATAACACGGTGTGATTTGTGTAGATAACTACAGTATAACACATTGTGATTTGTGTAGATAACTACAGTATAACACATTGTGATTTGTGTAGTTAACTACAGTATAACACGGTGTGATTTGTGTAGATAACTACAGTATAACACATTGTGATTTGTGTAGATAACTACAGTATAACACATTGTGATTTGTGTAGTTAACTACAGTATAACACGGTGTGATTTGTGTAGATAACTACAGTATAACACATTGTGATTTGTGTAGATAACTACAGTATAACACATTGTGATTTGTGTAGATAACTACAGTATAACACATTGTGATTTATGTAGATAACTACAGAATAACACATTGTGATTTGTGTAGATAACTACAGTATAACACGGTGTGATTTATGTAGATAACTACAGTATAACACATTGTGATTTGTGTAGATAACTACAGTATAACACATTGTGATTTGTGTAGATAACTACAGTATAACACATTGTGATTTGTGTAGATAACTACAGTATAACACATTGTGATTTGTGTAGTTAACTACAGTATAACACGGTGTGATTTGTGTAGATAACTACAGTATAACACATTGTGATTTGTGTAGATAACTACAGTATAACGTGGTGTGATTTGTGTAGATAACTACAGTATAACACATTGTGATTTGTGTAGATAACTACAGTATAACACATTGTGATTTGTGTAGATAACTACAGTATAACACATTGTGATTTGTGTAGATAACTACAGTATAACACATTGTGATTTGTGTAGATAACTACAGTATAACACGGTGTGATTTGTGTAGATAACTACAGTATAACACATTGTGATTTGTGTAGATAACTACAGTATAACACATTGTGATTTGTGTAGATAACTACAGTATAACACATTGTGATTTATGTAGATAACTACAGTATAACACATTGTGATTTGTGTAGATAACTACAGTATAACACATTGTGATTAGTGTAGATAACTACAGTATAACACATTGTGATTTATGTAGATAACTACAGTATAACACATTGTGATTTGTGTAGATAACTACAGTATAACACATTGTGATTTGTGTAGATAACTACAGTATAACGTGGTGTGATGTGTAGATAACTACAGTATAACACATTGTGATTTGTGTAGATAACTACAGTATAACACGGTGTGATTTGTGTAGATAACTACAGTATAACACATTGTGATTTGTGTAGATAACTACAGTATAACACATTGTGATTTGTGTAGATAACTACAGTAGAACACATTGTGATTAGTGTAGATAACTACAGTATAACACATTGTGATTTGTGTAGATAACTACAGTATAACACGGTGGGATTTGTGTAGATAACTACAGTATAACACATTGTGATTTGTGTAGATAACTACAGTATAACACATTGTGATTTGTGTAGATAACTACAGTATAACACATTACGATTTATGTAGAAAACTACAGTATAACACATTGTAATTTCCACAGTGTGTCTGTGATTCTCTGTGGTTCTCCTCCATAGTGTATGTGGTTCTCCTCCATAGTGTATGTGGTTCTCCTCCACAGTGCATCTGTGGTTCTCCTCCACAGTGTATGTGGATCTCTGTGGTTCTCCTCCACAGTGTGTCTGTGGTTCTCTGTGGTTCTCCTCCATAGTGTATGTTGTTCTCTGTGGTTCTCCTCTACAGCGCGTCTGTGATTCTCTGTGGTTCTCCTCCATAGTGTCGGTGGTTCTCTGTGGTTCTCCTCCAAAGTGTCTCAGTGGTTCTCCTCCAGTGTCTCTCCTCCACAGTGTGCCAGTGGTTCTCCTCCAGTGTCTCTGTGGTTCTCCTCCACAGAATCTGTGGTTCTCCGTGGTTCTCCTCCACAGTGTGTCTCTCTGTGTCCAGTGAAGAGTAATGGAATTAATGAACCAGGCCAGCTCTTAAACATCCTGACACCCGGCCCACTTTGATTGACTGTTGTTGCTGCCTTCAGCCTAGAGTTGCACATCTGCCAGCTGACAGTGCTGCAGAACTGCTGGAGTAGTCACTGGGTTTTGAGCACCAATCTACAGCACCAGACGAGCTATCAATGGCCTCTTCAGCTGAATGCACACATACACATAAAACACACACAAACAAATACAGAGGCACACACACACACACACACACACACACACACACACACACACACACACAAACAAAATACTAGACTTATCATCTGGCCGTTTCCTTAATGCTGATGACAGCGTATCCATTTCTGTAGGAAAGGCTCCAGAGCCACGGTGATATGGTCTCTCTTATAGCCGACACACTTCAGCAGACAGCAGCTTGCTTCCAGCAAAAAGGTTTGTTTTATGTGGAAAACGATATCAAAGTGAAATACTATTGAGGGGTAAATCAAATATGCGGTGCGGGGAGGAAAAAATAAAGTTTCCCATTTCAAAGTCATTTTCCCCTGAATGTTATTCTAACGCTCTTAATAACTGACGCTTTTTTATGATGTAATAGGACACTGAAGACATCGGCAGTTGGCTCCCCCGAGGCGAGAGATAAAGTGGTGGACAGGCTCAGGAACCACCAAGAAAGCACAGTTCCACAGAACCACACCACATTACTAACACTTGCAAAAGGTCACATTCAAATAAGCTGTGCATTGGTTACACACACACACACACACATATGGACAGAGAGAAATGAGAGGTAAAATTCACAGATATAAGAAAGCACTGCTGCATGAGTCCCGTTTCATTCTACAGCACATAGACTACTGTGTTATGTGCATCACTCAGGGCATATAGTGATGACATGGAGTGTTTACTGAAGTCTTCGTCTATAAAAAGACACAGCAATGCTCTGCATCATTGGTCATTCAATGTCCTATTGATATTTCAAATCAGGTGTTCAAAGGGAGACAAGAGTAGGGGGAGAGAGAGAGAGAGAGAGAGAGAGAGAGAGAGAGAGCGAGAGAAAGAGAGCGAAAGAGAGCGAGATAGAAAGAGAGCGAGACAACGAGAGAGAGAGAGCGAGAGAGAAAGAGAGCAAGACAGCGAGAGAGAGAGAGAGAGCGAAAGAGAGGGAGACTGCGAGAGAAAGAGAGCGAGACTGCGAGAGAAAGAGAGCGAGACTGCGAGAGAAAGAGAGCGAGACAGCGAGAGAAAGAGAGCGAGAGAGAAAGAGAAAGAGAGCGAGAGAGAAAGAGAAAGAGAGCGAGACAGCGAGACAGAGAGAGCGAAAGAGAGCGAGACTGCGAGAGAAAGAGAGCGAGACAGCGAGAGAAAGAGAGCGAGAGAGAAAGAGAGCGAGACAGCGAGAGAGAGAGAGAGAAAGAGAGCGAGACAACGAGAGAAAGAGAGCGAGAGAGAAAGAGAAAGACAGCGAGACA